>NC_057712.1:70084303-70100798 GCF_004010195.1 Chiloscyllium plagiosum
TGACTTGTCCGGACTTGTCCGACCTGCCCAGCTCCTTTTCCACCGATCCACTCCACCCTATCCTCCCTGACCTATCACCTTCATCCCCTCCCCCACTCACCCATTGTACTCTACGCTACTTTCTCCCCACCCTCCTCTCACTTATCCCTCCACGCTTCAGGCTCACTGCCTTTATTCCTGATGAAGGGCTTTTGCCCGAAACGTCGATTTCGAAGCTCCTTGGATGCTGCCTGAACTGCTGTGCTCTTCAAGCACCACTAATCCAGAATCTGGTTTCCAGCATCTGCAGTCATTGTTTTTACCTTGTCATGGGATTGGGTCAGGTTATGCCAATTTTTTAGGTGTTGGGCAGCCTTCTATATTGTAGGAGGATGTTGACCAGAAACCATAGAGGGTTTAGAATGATAAGCACGGCATCATTTTGTCAATGGTTCATGATCTAAAACAGGTAAGACCTTTTGGCTAGAAATGTGTTAATGGTTGGACTACCTTTACTAGCTCTCCATTAAAATGAATTTAATTTCCATTCTCTTTATTAGAAGATATAAAAGTATTGAATTTATGATCTGTTGAAAACCACAGCAAGGAGAAATATCATATCATTAAGTGAACTTTGACTGCATTGCTACCTTTTGATTTGGTCCTGCAGTGAAATTTCCTCCTTAACGGAGAAAAACAACTTAACGAGTTCAAGCAAACCAAATCGTAACTTAAAAATTTGAGAATATCATCTGTTTCTTTAAATCTTTAAGGAATTAAAAGACAGTTGACAACACTTTAAAATGTCTTTATGAATATTTATTGTAATAACCAATTCTGGATTACATGATAGTATTGACTACAAAATCATGGAACATAAGGTGATTATGGAAAACCCAATCTCTTATATTGGTATGACATGGAGACACACAACCAAATTAGATCAGTCTCCCTATGACTATAATCCAACACAGTATAATTAATATACTCAACAAATTCGAAATTGACTCCAGTGGTTCCTAATCAGACGTTTTGGATAACCAGTACAAGACAAACAATACCAGACACCAGGTTTATAATGCAAAAGGTTTAACAATTTATGAATAATATAGCACTTTTAGCAGAGGAAAATCAGACCACAAGATAATCTAATTAATGTCTAACATTTAAATCCAATCCTCTTTAATTTTAGCTCCAACTCTTACACAAAGACTGACAGACAAACAGATTCATGTTATAAGACTAAATGTGATTATTATTCATGGGTAATTATAATTACTATCAAACCTAATTAAATTGTTCACCACATTTTAGAGGCCAAAGCTGTGAAGAAAACGAAACAAAAACCTACGAAGGAAGGTAACACAAAAAGTGAGAGCTTTATGCATGTGAGACCTTATCGATCTCCTTTCTTCCAATGTTCAAGGTGTGAAACTGTGAGTTAGTCTCTGAAATGATTGGTTTCTCATGACTCTAAATTTACACACCAGCTGACATGTCCTCCTGTAAATGGATTGAAAATTAAGTTTAAACTAGTTAAATTAAATACCTTGTAAAAATCAATTCACAATTTTGACATAATATACCATATGGCAAAACACAATTAACATCATAAGATGATGATCAGATTAAAATTCATCAAGCTTATCTCACAACACATTTGTTATGGGATTGGGTCAGGTTATACCAATATTTTAGGTGTTGCACAACCTTCTATGTTGCAGTGAACTTTCCTCCTTAACGGAGAAAAACAATTTGTCAGAGTTAACGAGTTCCAGCAAATCGAATAATAACTTAGAAAATCGAGAATATTATCTGTTTCTTTAAATCCTTAAGGAATTAAAAGACAGTTGACAACATCTTAAAATGTGTTTATGAATATTTATTATAATAATCAATTCTGGATTAGATGATAGTGATGATTACAAAATTGTGGAAAGTCAGGTGGTTAAAGAAAGCCAATTCTCTTATATTGGTATGACATGGAGACACGCAACCAAATCAGGTCCGTCTCCCTATGACTATAATCCAACATAGTACAATTAAAACAGTCAATAAACTCAAAATTGACTCCAAGTTCTGTCATCTCTTTTCAGCTTCTTTTAAAATAGGTGGATGGCCACAGTAGTTTGTAGATAAGAGCAGAAGCTGATAGTGGTCAGGGGATGAGCATATTCATCTCAATGAGACATTGAAATAGTTAATGTCAGTACTTGGTTTACATGAATCATATTCTCACCCCTGGATTCTCCAACACCATAAGATGTAGCTGTCTATAAAAGTCGCAGTAAACGAGTCGGGATAACAGCCTTTTTTTGGGAAACCAATGCCTCATTTTCCATATGGTAACTGATTATATGGAAGTATTTTTCAATATTTCCCGATAACAAGGAGTTTTGACCATATGTACACCGAATGATAGTTATAACTTTGGATAGGTATATGTGCCTTTGTTTCAACCTTTCTTAAAGAGTAACTTAAGAGACTCTGCAGGACCTCACTTCGATGTGCAGTTCTAATTGTTTTAAAGTTTTTAAAGTAAAATATTGCTTTAAGCAGGGTTCTTCACATTTTGTAAACATCACTAAATTTTCTTTGCTGCTTGTTAATTGTCTAGAAATCTGAGGGTAAAAATTGATCATTCTTTTGGGTTTATCTGGAGTGTGGATGACTGTCCCTGTCTGAAAGTTATTTATCCTGCATTTAAAGTTGTTTGCAAGTTTATATTTGAATCCTGCATTAGACGTCTCCCCTCAAACTTAACAGAGGAGTGTTTTGCAATCACTGTGAAACTGAAGAGGGTCTTTTACAACTGCTTACTAGGCTGGCTACTTTATTTCCACCACAATTGGCTACATTAAATCCAGCCCGTTATCTCATTTATTCATTTTTTTCTTCTTACACAGCAGTTCAGCCAAAAGCAACGGGTAAGTGACCTTTCTGGAGACTTCATTCAATAATGTTACTGTGTCATTTTCCTGGGATTAGATCTTTCTTTCCATGCAAAAGCTGTTGAGTTTAATGATTAGACCTTTTAGATGCAACATAGTTTTTTCTATGCATTTTTAGACTTTGTGTTTGCAATTCATTCAATCTTCTGATAACTTTTCTCAGTGTTTGAATTCAAATCAAATTTAGAACATTTGTAATTCAACTCTGTGCCTTGCATGTTTATATATTATCAGTGGCATTGCACTAAATAACAATTAGTATACATTAGTATTAAATAGTTCTTAAGTTTGGGTACTTAGAAAAAGACAGACTATTTCTTATCATCATTAGTTTCCTAACTAGACTCAATACCTTAACATACCCTGCAATGCCACAATACATATACTGTGCCTTGTATGTATTGTTGGGCTAGTTCTGTCAAGCCTCAAAGAAGATTTAGTTTGGCTTATCAGCCCCCACCTCATTTTCAGTGCATTCTATTTCATGGTGGAAACAATTGACAGTCACAAGACCTCTCAGTAGCACTCCCTAGTATCATTGTAATATGATAATTTTATTAATCAAGTTCTCCTCAAAATTGTACATTCTTCAAACCAGTTTCATTTCTGCCTCTCAGCTTAACTGTATAACATGGAATCATTACAAATATTCATTCTCGGCCCTCTGAATCCCCAAATATGAATTTTTAATAGTAAGTTTCTATAGTTGGTTCAATCATTCCATACAGATTCCATTTTATTTTCCTGCCATCGATTTGAAGCTAAATATTCAATTTTTCTATCGACCTGTTCTGTCTTCCTTCAATGTAGGAATTACACTTGTTCTCCACTAGTTTTTTTCCACTACACCTTTTATAACAGATTATTACAAATGTATAGTAACAACTCTGCCATCTCTTCTCACCTTTTAAAACAGGTGAATGGCCACAGTGGTTTGCAGATAGGAGCAGAAACTGACAGTGGTCAGGTGATGAGCTTATTCATTTCAATGAGACATTGAAATAGTCAAAGTCAGTACTTGGGTTACAATAATCATATTCTCACCTGGATTCTCCAATATCTTAAGATGTTGCTGTCCACAAAAGTAGCAGTAAATGAGTCGGGATAACAACCTTTTTTTGGGAAACTAATACCTAATTTTTCAGCCATATTAGTTATTGCATGTATACATGAAATGCATTGGATATTCATCTTATAAGACTAAATGTGATTATTATTCATGGGTAATTATAATTACTATCAAACCTAATTAAATTGTTCACCACATTTTAGAGGCCAAAGCTGTGAAGAAAACGAAACAAAAACCTACGAAGGAAGGTAACACAAACATTTAAGCAGTGAGATCTTTATGCATGTGAGACCTTATCGATCTCCTTTCTTCCAATGTTCAAGGTGTGAAACTGTGAGTTAGTCTCTGAAATGATTGGTTTCTCATGATTCTCAATTTACACACCAGCTGACATGTCCTCCTATAAATGGAATGAAAATTAAGTTTAAACTAGTTAAATTAAATACCTTGTAAAAATCAATTCACAATTTTGACATAATATACCATATGGCAAAACACAATTAACATCATAAGATGATGAGCAGATTAAAATTCATCAAGCTTATCTCACAACACATTTGTTATGGGATTGGATTAGTGGTGCTGGAAGAGCACAGCAGTTCAGGCAGCATCCAAGGAGCTTCGAAATTGACGTTTCGGGCAAAAGCCCTTCATCAGGAATAAAGGCAGTGAGCCTGGAGCGTGGAGAGATAAGCTCGAGGAGGGTGGGGGTGGGGAGAAAGTAGCATAGAGTACAATAGGTGAGTGGGGGAGGGGATGAAGGTGATAGGTCAGGGAGGAGAGGGTGGAGTGGATAGGTGGAAAAGGAGATAGGCAGGTAGGACAAGGCCGGACAAGTCATGGGGACAGTGCTGAGCTGCAAGTTTAGAACTAGGGTGAGTCCGGACTTGTCCTACCTGCCTATCTCCTTTTCCACCTATCCACTCCACCCTCTCCTCCCTGACCTATCACCTTCATCTCCTCCCCCACTCACCTATTGTACTCTATGCTACTTTTTTCCACCTATCCACTCCACCCTCTCCTCCCTTGACCTATCACTTCATCCCCTCCTCTACTCACCCATTGTACTCTATGCTACTTTCTCCCACCCCCACCCTAATCAGACGTTTTGGATAACCAGTACAAGACAAACAATACCCGACACCAGGTTTATAATGCAAAAGGTTTAGCAATTTATGAATAATATAGCACCTTTAGCAGAGGAAAATCAGACCACAAGATAATCTAATTAATGTCTAACATTTAAATCCAATCCTCTTTAATTTTAGCTCCAACTCTTACACAAAGACTGACAGACAAACAGATTCATGTTATAAGACTAAATGTGATTATTATTCATGGGTAATTATAATTACTATCAAACCTAATTAAATTGTTCACCACATTTTAGAGGCCAAAGCTGTGAAGAAAACGAAACAAAAACCTACGAAGAAAGGTAACATGTTTCTAACCTTATAGATCTCCTTTCTTCCAATGTTCAAGGTGTGAAACTGTGAGTTAGTTTCTGAAATGATTGGTTTCTCATGACTCTAAATTTACACACCAGCTGACATGTCCTCCTGTAAATGGATTGAAAATTAAGTTTAAACTAGTTAAAGCAAATACCTTGTAAAAATCAATTCACAATTTTGTCATAGACAATTAAATTATGTTTACTATTGAACCTAATTGTTTACCACAATTTAGAGGCCAATACTGCGAAGCAAGTGAAATGGAAACCTACAAAAGAAGGTAACACAAACATTAAAGCTCGGAGAACTTCATGCATGTTTCTAACTTCTTAGTTCCCCTTTTTTCCATTGTTCAACGCATGAAACTGTGACGAGTCTCATGGTGTATCATGTCTCTAAATTTACACACCAGCTTACATATCCTCTTATATATAGAATGAAAATTAGGTTTAATCTAGTTAGGGCAAATACCTTGTAAAAATAGATCCACAATTTTGTCATAATAACCATATGGTCAAACCCAATTAACATCATAAAGCGATGTTCAAAACAGATTTCAGCAACCCTATCTTTCAACTCATTTGCTAAGGGATTGGGTCAAGTCCTGCTAATTTTTCAGCCTTTGATGTTGTAAATGGGTGTTGACCAAAAACCATAGAGCATATAAATCCAGTAGCAAGGCTTCATTTAGTCAATGATTGATAATGTAAAAAGGGTAAGGCCTTTTGGCTAGAAGTGTGTTCTTTGTTCTATATCTTTACCAACTCCACAAGGCAAACCTATCACTTTGAACTGCTTATTTGTCTAAAAGCATGGAGAAATTTCACACCATCAAATGATCTTTTTCAACATTGCTACCTATTGATTTGGTTCTGGAATGAAATTTCCCCCTTCTGAGTTTTGCGAGTCTGAAAACTCCTATCTTGGGATGGAATATAACTACAGGTGTTTCATAGAAAAATAATGCTACTGAGTTAACCAGTACCAATACATAGATTTGAAATTCTAGAATACTGTTTGTTTCTTTAAATCTTTAAGGAATTAAATAATAGTGCACAACCTTTTAATGAATACTTATTATAAGAATCAATTCTGGATTACATTGCAGTGATGATTATAAAATCATAGAGTATAAGGTGATTAAAGAAAGCAATTGTCTTACGTTACTATAACATGGAGACGTATAACCAAATCAAATGCGCCTCCCTATCCCTGCATTCCTATAGCTGTACAATTAAAATACTCACTAACCCCAAAACTGACCCCAATGGTTCCTCATCAAACTTCTTGAACTATGTTGTTTTCCTGGGATTGGAGTATTGTTGCTTTGCAAAGGTTGTTGAGTTAAATGACTAGATCTTTTACTTGCAGTTTTGTGTATTTTTGTGTTTGTAATTCATTCAATCTTCCGATAACTTTTCTTAGTGTTTGAATTTAAATCAAATTTATAATGTTTGTAGTTCAACTCTGTGCAGCTTGTTCATTTATGCATTATCAGTGGCATTTTGCTAAACAAACTAGTAGTATATATTAGTGTTAAATAGTTCCTTTTTTGTATGTATTTAGAAAAAGCCAATCTATTTCTTTTCATCATTAATTGCCTAACTAGACTCAATATGTTACAATTGTTCCTTATTAACTCATACACTGTGCCTTATGTATATGTGTGATAGTTTTATCAAGCCTGAAGGAAATTAAGTTCTGCTTGTCAGCCCATACCTCACATTTTCAGTGCATTCAATTTCATGATGGAAGCAATTGTCGGTCACAGGACTTCTCAGTGGCTCTCAATAGTATCTTATAATCTGATAATTCTAATAATTAGGTTCTCCTCAAAATTGTATGTTCTTTGGGGCAGTTCCATTTTTGGCTGTCTGTATAACACTGATCATGGCAAATATTTAGTCTCAGCCCCCGATTCCCTGAATGATTTTTAAAAGGTAAGTTTTAACAGAATCTGTTCAATTCTTTTATATCATTGATTTACTGGGCTTGTTCTGCCCCACATACTTCAACATAGGAATTACATTTGTTCTCTATAAGTCTTTCTTCCAATACACCTTTTATAACAGATTATTAAATATGTGTAGTAACAACTGTCATCTCTTTTAAAATAGGTGAATGGCCACAGTAGTTTACAGATGGGAGCAAAAAGTGACAGTGGTCAGGTGATGAGCATATTCATCTCAATAAGATGTTGACATAGCCAATGTCAGTACTTGGGTTACATTAATCATTTTCTTACCTGGATTCTCCAACACCTTCAGATATTGCTGTCCACAGAAAGTAGAATAAATAAGTGGGAATAACAACCTTTTTTTGGGAAACAACTGCCTCATTTTTTGTGGCATATTAATTATTGCATGTATACATGAAATGCATTCAACATTCATCTTATAAGACTAATTATTGGTTATTATTTATGTGCAATTCAATTATGATTACTATCAAACCTTAATTCTATTATTTACCACAATATAGAGGCCAAAACTGTGAAGCAAGTGAAAGAAAAACCTACAAAGGAAGGTAACACAAACACTCAAGCTGTTTCTAACCTTTTAGTTCTCCTTTCTTCCAATATCCAAGGCATGAAACTGTGAAGTGAGTCTCTGAAATGGATAGTTTATCATGACCCTAGATTTACACAACAGCTTACACATCCTCTTATAATAAAATGAAAATTAGGTTTAATCTAGTTTAAGCAAATATGACAAAAATCAATTCACAATTTTGTCGTAATAAACCATATGGTGAAACCCAATTAATCTCATAAAGTGATGTTCAAATTAGAATTCAACAAGCTTATCTCACAACACATTTGATAAGGGATTGGGTCAAGTTATGCCAATTTATCAGGAGCTGTTTAGCCTTCTATGTTGTTGGAGGATGTTGACCAGAAACCACAGAGGGTTTAAGATAATAAGCACAGCATCGATTTGTCAATGATTGATAGTGTAAAACAGGTAACACCTTTTGGCTGGAAATGTGTTCATGGTTCTACTATCTTTACTAATACCCCTCGGGTAAACCTATAGCATTGAACTAATTATTTGTCTAAAACTGCAGCAAGGAGAAATTTCACATCATTAAATTAACTTTGTCAACATTGCTAATGATTGACTTCATCCTACAATGCAATTTCCTTCTCCTTCAGGTTTAGTTTCTTTTCCAGAAAATCCACGTGACTTAGTTAACCAGTACCAGTACGTTTGGAGATAGTGTTAACTGCAGATGCTGGAAAGTCAGAGTAAATAAAGAGTTAAGCTGGAAAAAGCACAACAGGTCAAGCAACATCAGAGGAGAAGGGCTGATGAAAGATTCTGACCTGAAACGTCAACTTTACTTCTCCTTTATGCTGCTTGACCTGCTGTGCTTTTTCCACCTCAATTCTTTATCCACTCACTCCCAGCACATAGAATTGAAACTTTAAAATTCTAGAATATTATTTGTTTCTTTAAAATTCTAAAGGAATTAATAAAATGTTGTCAACTCTTATTTAAGTATTGTGAATAATTACTATAAGAATCAGTGCTAGATTACATAATGCTGATGATTACAAAATCATAGAATGTAAAATGATTAAAGAAACCCAATTCTGCTATATTGATGTGATACAGAGACATCCAACCAAATCAAATGAATCTCCCTATCCCTGTTTTCACAACACAGTACAGTTAAAATACACAGTGACCACAAAACTGATACCAATGGTTCCTAATAAGATGTTTTGAATAATTAATACCAAATCTTGAGAATAACTCTTACCAGACATGAAGTTTACAATTCAAAAGATTTAGCATTTTATGAATAACATAGCAGCTTTAGCAAAGCAAAGTTAAACTGCAAAATAATTTAATTAATGTCTTACACTTAAATCTAATCCACTTTATTTTAGCTCCAACTCTTACACAAAGACAGACAGAAAAACAGACACAGTTAGGGGATAAATCAAAAGAAAAATAAATAAATGAGATGTAACTGGCAAGTTCACTTAAGCAGATTCCACGACCTATAACATCACCTTTATATGAGGTTACATCTTGCTTCGTTTCTGACAACACCAATGAATGCAGGTAGCTTCCAGTAGGCTCCAAGGAATATTCTTTTAATTCTTATAAACTTAGATGTTATTCTCTAAATTATTAATAACTTGATAATGAGAGGAGAACTAGGGAGCAAGCAAATCACCATGCTGTAGTTTTCGCCAACACAGTTGTTCTACCACAAATGCAGTTCAAAATATAGTTCAAACTCTGGCCTCTCCCTGCAGACTGACCATCTCCCCACTGAGTCCCAATTAACAAATAACATCTGCCATCAGCTTGAATATAATGCGCCTCTGGAGTCAGATTGTCAATAGAGTATTTTTAACAAGACTTAACTTGCCATTAACTTTCAGGCTTGGCCCCGAATACAAATATCAGTTTGTTTGGTCTGTTTCTTTTTAAAATCAAGCTGTTGCTCACAATCCAAAGATCATCTTCAGCTCACAGTTCATAGTTCCAAACCAAAGATGATAAAAATAATAACAAAAAAAATGAAAAATCAGTGAGGCTTCTAACACCATATGGTAACTAATTACATGGAAGTATATTTTCAATGTTTCCCGAAGATTTGGCCACATGTTTACTTAAAGATAGTTATGCAAAGTCCTAATATAACTTGAGTAGGTAGATGTGTCTTTGTTTCAACCCTTCTTAAAGAGTAGTTCAAGAAGAGATCCTACATAAAGTTATGATTGTACTGTTCATTTTAAATGAAACATTGCTTCAACCAAGGTTCTTGACACTTTGTAAACATCATTAAATTTTCTTTGTTGCTTGCTAATTCTCTTGAAATCTGAGGGTAAAAAGAGATCTTTCTTTTGAGTGTATCTGGAGCGTGGTTGGCTGTCTCTGTCTGAAAGTTTTTTTTAATCCTGCGTTTAAAGTTGTTTACAAGTTTATGTTTGAATCCTGCATCAGGCCTCTCCTCTCTTAGACGTAATTGAGGAATGTTTTGTAGCCACTGTGAAACTGAAGAGGCTCTTTTGTAACTGTCTATTAGGCTGGCTATTTTATTTCTGCCCATGATAGGCTGCATTAAATCCAGCCTATTATCTCAATTTCTTATTTTTTCTTCTTACACAGCAGTACAGCCAAAAGCAACAGGTAAGTGACCTCTCTAGAGACTTTATCCAATAATGTTACTATTGTTTTCCTGGCTGTTGAGTTAAATGATTAGATCTTTTAGATGCAAAGTAGTTTTTTCTGTGTATTTCATATTCTGTGTTTCTAATTCACTCAATCTTCTGATACTTTTCTCAGTGTTTGGATTTAAATCAAATTTATAACATTTGTAGTTCAACTTTGTGCACCGTGTGTGTTTATATATTATCAATGACATTGTGCTAAATAAACAATTAGTATACATTAGTGTTAAATAGTTCTTTAGTTTGGGCATTTAAAAAGTACCCTTATTCTTCTCATCATTAATCTCTGAACTAGATTCAATACCTTTACATCTCTGACAATTTTCCTTATGAAGTTATATTCTGTGCTTTGTGTAAATGCATTCTGGTATTGTCAAGCCTCAAAGAAATTAAGTTCCGCTTCTCAGCTCATACCTCTCATTTTCAGTGCATTCTATTTCATGGTGGAAACAATTAACAGTCACACCACTTCTCAGTGATTCTCACCTATATCAATGTAATATGAAAATTTTATTAATTAAGTTCTCCTCAAAACTGTACATTCTTTGGGCCAGTTCTATTTTTGGCTCTTAACTTAATGACAAAAATTCGGTCTCAGTCCCCTGAATATATCTTTTTACAGGGATTTTTCTGTGGAGTCTGTTCAACAATTTCAAATGGATCCATGTTTTTTCCTATCATCAATGTGAACTAAATAGTCAATTTTTGTCTGGACTTGTTCTGTTCCCCTTCTTAAATATAGGAATTACACTTGGTCTCCATCAGTCTTCTTTCCAATACATCTTTTATAACAGATTATTAAATATGTTTAGTAGCAGCTCTGTCATCTCTTTTCAGCTCCTTTTAAAATGGGTGGATGGCCACACTCATTTGTCGATAAGAGCAGAAGCTGATAGTGGTCAGGGGATGAGCATATTCATCTCAATGAGACATTGAAATAGTCAATGTCAGTACTTGGCTTACATTAATCATATTCTCACCCCTGGATTCTCCAAAACCTCAAGATGTAAATGACTGGGGATAACAGCACTTTTTGGGAAACAGTTGCTCACTTTTTGTGCCATATAAATGATTGCATGTATATATGGAATGCATTGAATATTCATCTTATAAGACTAAATTTGATTATTGTTCATGGACAATTATGATTACTATCAAACCTAATTAAATTGTTCACCACATTTTAGATGCCAAAGCTGTGAAGAAAACGAAACAAAAACCTACGAAGGAAGGTAACACAAAAAGTGAGAGCTTTATGCATGTGAGACCTTATCGATCTCCTTTCTTCCAATGTTCAAGGTGTGAAACTGTGAGTTAGTCTCTGAAATGATTGGTTTCTCATGACTCTCAATTTACACACCAGCTGACATGTCCTCCTATAAATGGAATGAAAATTAAGTTTAAACTAGTTAAAGCAAATACCTTGTAAAAATCAATTCACAATTTTGTCATAATATACCATATGGCAAAACACAACTAACATCATAAGATGATGAGCAGATTAAAATTCATCAAGCTTATCTCACAAGACATTTGTTATGGGATTGGGTCAGGTTATACCAATATTTTAGGTGTTGCACAACCTTCTATGTTGTAGGAGGATGTTGACCAGAAACCATAAAGGGTTTAGAATGATAAGCACGGCATCATTTTGTCAATGGTTCATAATCTAAAATAGGTAAGACCTTTTGGCTAGAAATGTGTTAATGGTTGGACTACATTTATCAGCTCTCAATTAAAATGAATTTAATTTCCATTCTCTTTATTAGAAGATATATAAGGATTGAATTTATGATCTGTTTATCATTAAGTGAACTTTGACTGCATTGCTACCTGTTGATTTGGTCCTGCAGTGAACTTTCCTCCTTAACGGAGAAAAACAATTTGTCAGAGTTAACGAGTTCCAGCAAATCGAATAATAACTTAGAAAATCGAGAATATTATCTGTTTCTTTAAATCCTTAAGGAATTAAAAGACAGTTGACAACATCTTAAAATGTGTTTATGAATATTTATTATAATAATCAATTCTGGATTAGATGATAGTGATGATTACAAAATTGTGGAAAGTCAGGTGGTTAAAGAAAGCCAATTCTCTTATATTGGTATGACATGGAGACACGCAACCAAATCAGGTCAGTCTCCCTATGACTATAATCCAACATAGTACAATTAAAACAGTCAATAAACTCAAAATTGACTCCAAGTTCTGTCATCTCTTTTCAGCTTCTTTTAAAATAGGTGGATGGCCACAGTAGTTTGTAGATAAGAGCAGAAGCTGATAGTGGTCAGGGGATGAGCATATTCATCTCAATGAGACATTGAAATAGTTAATGTCAGTACTTGGTTTACATGAATCATATTCTCACCCCTGGATTCTCCAACACCATAAGATGTAGCTGTCTATAAAAGTCGCAGTAAACGAGTCGGGATAACAGCCTTTTTTTGGGAAACCAATGCCTCATTTTCGTACCATATTAATTATTGCATGTATACATGAAATGTATTCAACATTCATCTTAGACTAATATTTGATTACTATTCATGGTTAAATTAATTTATGATTACTATTGAACCTAATTCTATTCTTTACCACAATTTAGAGGCCGAAACTGTGCAGAAAGTGAAACAAAAGCCTCCAAAGGAAGGTACACAAACATTCAAGCTATTAGAGAGCTTTATGCATGTTTCTAACCTCTTAGTTCTCCTTTCTTCCAATGTTCAAGGCATGAAATTATGAGTGATTCTTCTGAAGTGGGGGCATGGTTTATCGTGTCTCTAAATCTACGCACCAGTTTACCTATTCTTTAATAAGTTGAATGAATATTAAGGTTTTCGCTACTTAGAGAAAATGCCTTATAATAATCGATTCACAGTTTTGTCATAATAAACCGTATGGTGAAACCCAGGTAATGTCACAAAGCAATGTTCAAATTAAAATTCAGCAAACGTATCTCACGACACGTTTGTTAAGGCCTTGGATCAAGTTATGCCAATTTTTGCAAAGCACCATTCTATGTTGTAGGAGCATGTTGAACAAAAACCATAGAGGGTTTACGCTCATGAGATGCAGGTGTACAACTAGGCCAATCATCCTCTGAACCATCTAATGAGATCATGGCTAATTTGCTAATGCTTAGCTCCACTTTCCTACCATTTCTCTATCACCCCTTGATTCCTCCATCGATTAAAAATCATTCTATCTCGGCCTGAAGTAAACTCAATGATCCACTTTTTTCCTATCATTGATATAAAACTAAAGAGTCAATTTTTCTCCGAACTTGTTCTATTCCCCTTCTTAAATACTGGGATTCCATTTGCTCTTCACCCATCTTTTTTCCATTACACTTTTTACAACAGATTATTAAATATGTGTAGTAACAACTTTGCCATCTCTTCTCACCTCCTTTTAAAACAGGTGAATGGCCACAGAGATTTGTAAATAGGAGCAGAAACTGACAGTGGTCAGGTGATGAGCTTATTCATTTCAGTGAGACATTGAAATAGTCAATGTCAGCACTTGGCTTACATTAATCATATTCTCACCCTGGATTCTCTAACACCTTAAGATGTTGCTGTCCACTAAAGTAGCAGTAAATGAGTTGGGATAACAGCTTTTTTTTGCGGATACACCTGCTTATTTTTTGTGTCATATTAAATATTGCATGTATACATGAAATGCATTGAATATTCATCCTATAAGACTAATTTCTAGTTATTATTCATGGGTAATTAAAATATGATTAATATCAAACCTAATTCTGTTGTTTATCACAATTTAGAAGCCAAAACTGTGAAGCAAGTGAAAGAAAAACCTACAAAGGAAGGTAACACAAACATTCAAGCTGTGAGAGCTTTATGTCTGTTTCTAACCTCTTAAGTTCTCTTTTCTTCCAATGTCCAAGGCATGAAATTGTGAGTGAGTCTCTGAAGTGGGAGCATGGTTTATCATGTCTGTACATTCACACATCAGTTTACATATCCTTTTATGAATAGAGTGAAAATTAAGTTTAACCTAAATAAAGCAAATACCTTATAATAATCGATTCACAATTTTGTCGTAATAAACCATGGTGAAACCCAGTTAATGTCATAAAGTGATGTTCAAATTAAAATTCAGCAAACTTATCTTACAACACATTTGCTAAGGAATTGGGTCAAGTTTTGCCAATTTTTGAGGTGCAGCGCAGCCTTCTATGTTGAAGGAGGATACTGACCAGAAACCATAGAGGGTTTAATATCATAAAATGTAGGAGTGTAAGTAGGCCAACCATTCTCTGAGCTGTTCAATGAGATCATGGCTAATATGCACATCCTCAATTCCACTTTGCTGCTGTTTCTTTATCACCCCTTGATTCCTCAATTGATTAAAATTATTTCTGTCTCTGCCTTAAGTACACTTAATGACCCAACCTCAGCAGCCCTCTGTAATAAAACAACAACATATTCACAAACCCTGAGACAAGGTATTCCACCTGATCGATAGGAAGTGAGTGGCCAGTCTGAGATTACTCTGAGATTATGTCCTCTGATTCTTGGCTCTCCAACAAGGAGAAATCACTTTTCAGCATCTACTCTATCAAGCCTGGAAAAATCTTATGTTTTTTTAATAAGCTCTTCTTTATACTCCATTTCCCTTTGAAATAAAGCCCTCATACCATTTGCCTTCCTTTTTTCCACTGAGCTTGGATACTAGGTTTTTATGATTTATGGAAAATGCATTCATATTATGGTCAAACAAAAGGCACCACTCACCCAGGAGATATTTGACATTGAGGTAGGGAAACATCAGATTGCTGTCAGGAAAATGGTGGCTTAGTAACTATAAAGGCACCCTTTCAACACTGCATTCCATTCCAACACTGCATTCTCACCCAGTTCCAAGATTGTTGACATCTAGGCCTGGATTTTCACCTTTTATGCTTTCTATTCTCCTTAATCCTAACCCTCAGGCCATTGATTACTTCTCCACCAGCAGTGACCTGTACTTCCTGCCTTTAGCTGCATTGGTCTTCTCCTGCAAGATGGTTGACCTCTGAGGTCCAATAATTGGGAGCCTTTAGATTAAATATAACTGCTAAGCTTTCAAGATGGGTGGTTTTGAATTTTCGGTCATTGGTACATGGACATGATGATTGATGGTTAACTTATAGATTCAGATAATTTTCATTGTGTCCAATACAATAGCGGAAGCAAATATTGTAATTATGTTCAAAAGTGGGGAGTGTATCTTTGAACACCAGTGAAGAGTTTTGAGAAGATTTCTAGCTCAGGCTGAGGTTTTGGATGTAGGTTTGCTCACTGAGCTGAAAGGTTCATTTCCAGACGTTTCATTACCCTACTAGGTAACATCTTCAGTGGGCCTCAGGTAAAGCATTGCTGAAAATTCCTGCTTTCTAATTATATGTTTGGGTTGGTGATGTCATTTCCTGTGGTGATATTATTTTCTGTGGTGAAGTCACTTCCTGTTCCTTTTCTCAGGTGTTGGTATATGGGGTCTAACTCAATGTGTTTGCTGATAGATTTCCTGTTGGAATGCCATGTTTCTAGGAATTCTTGTGCATGTCTTTGTTTGGCTTGTCCTAGGATGGATGTGTTTTCCCAGTCGAAGTGGTGTCCTTCCTCATCCATATGTGAGGATACTAGTGAGAAAGGGCCGTGTCTTTTTGAGGCTAGTTGGTGTTCATGTATTCTGTTGGCTAGTTTTCTACCTGTTTGTCCAATGTTGTGTCTGTTACAGTCCTTGCACGGTATTTTGTAAATGGCATTAGTTTTGCTCGTTGTCTGTATAGGGTCTTTCAAGTTCATTATCTGCTGTTTTTGTGTGTTGGTGGGTTTGTGGACTACCATGATGC
>NC_057712.1:70101298-70132428 GCF_004010195.1 Chiloscyllium plagiosum
TCCAGCACTAGGCTCATAGTCTTAAATGTTATGATACTTCAAGAGTTCATCCAAGTACTTTTTAAAGGTTGTGATGTTAACCACCTCAACTACCCTCCTAGTTATTGCATTTCAGACCTCACCACCCTCAGGGTTTTTTTTAACCTTAGATCTCCTCTAAACCTCCTGACTTGCACTTTAAAATTATGCTCCCTTGTTACTAACCCTTTGATTAGATAGAACAGCTGCTTCCTATCCATCCTGTTCATGCCCTTCATAATCTGAGACACCTCTATCAGGTCCCCCTGTCAATCTTCTACGTTCCAAGGAAAACAACCCGATCTTATTGATCCTTTCTTCATGGCCAAAATGCTGCATCCCAGGTAATGTCCTGGTGAATTTCCTCCACACCACTCCAGTGCAATTACATCCTTCCTACAATGTGGTACCTGAACTGCACACAATACTGAAGCAGTGGCCGAGCTAAAATTCTGTACAGCTCCAACATGACCTCCCTGATCTTCTAATCTGTGCCACAACTGATAAAGGCTTATGCCCAAAATGTTGACTCTCCTGCTCCTCTGATGCTGCCTGATTGGCTGTGCTTTTTTCAGTGCCACACTTTATGACTCTGACTGTCCAGCATCTGCAGTTCTCACTTTCTCCTGATAAAGGCAAGCATGCTGTATGCCTTCTTATCTACCCTATTAACCTATCATGCCGTCTTCAGGGATCTGCAGAGAAGCAGGCCAAGACCCCCTGTTCCTCTGAGCGTCCTAGTGCCTTGTCATTCACTAGGTATTCCCCTTGTTATTTCTTCTAAAGTGCATCACATTTATCAGGGTCAAATTCCATCTATCACTGATCTGCCCATCTAAAAAACCCCTTTATGTCCTGCTGTCACTTAAGACCTTCCTCTTCACTATCAACCAATCAGCCTCAGTTATAATCATCCTCACATTCTCATTTACGTGATTTATGAATATCACAAACAGTAACAGACACAGCAGTAATTCTTATGATACGTCACCATGCACTGGGTTCCAATCACACAAACAGCCTTCTACCCCCACTTCCAGCCACCAAGCCATTTTGCCCAATTACCCTAAATCCCATTGGTTTTTACCTTTTTTGTCAGTTTCCCAGATGGAAAACTTGTCAAAGACCTTGGTGAAATCCATATCAACTACATCAACTGCACTAACCTCATCTATTCACTTAGTTTCTTGCTTGAAAAATTCAATTAGATCAGTTAGGCATGACCTCCTTTTGACAGAGCCATGCTGACTATCTGTGATCATATCTTGTCTCCCTAAATGATAATATCTTTAACCTTTCTAGTTAACCAGAGGTAGTGTTCTGTCCTTTGGAATTTTTCTTACCTTTTGGAATGTATCTATTCTCTGTATTCTGAAATATTCTCATAAACATGTTTTTCTATTGATCTATCCTGTAACCTAGTTTACCAATTCACTTTAGTCAGTTCTGCTTTAATAATTGTCACCATTTAAATTTTTTAGAAAGTAATCTTAGACCCACTCCTCTCTCCTTCAATCTCACTATAAAATTCAATTCGATTGTGGTTGTTGCTACCTAGTTTCATCCTCACTAGGATATCGTTAATTAATCACATTTCATTGTATAATGTCAGGCTGAGTTATGGTTTGCTCTCTGGTCAGTTCCAGAACATGTTATTTTCAGAGACTATTCCAAAACATTCTTTGAACTTCTAATCTCGGCTACTTTTGCCCACATAAGTGACTTTTCCAATCTATGTGGAGATTAAAATCTCCAATGATTGTTGCCTGGACATCTTGATAGAGAATGATAATGTAGGATAGAAAGAGGCTTACAGCAGCAAAGCTCACTTGGGCTAAATGTCCTTTTTTTGTTCTATACATTCTATGCAATATATTTAATAGTTTGATGTTATTTTAAAAGACAATCTGTCTTTCTGTCTAAAGTGTCCTTCAAATCCAATGTTTTATTGAACCATCTCTTTACTGTCTACAAGTTTAGCTAATCAGACAGTCTCTTTGTCAGTGCCTAAACTTTAACCTAATAAATTCTAATTTGTCCATATTTCTGTAATTAGATTCCTCTTCTTTGGAAAGCTGTGTTCATCCATTTATTCTGCCTTTTCAAACCAACATGGTGTGTCTACACTTGAATACTTGTCCTCATTACCTCTCTGGTTTTTCAATTCCCCCAGTCGTACAAATCAGACCATACACTCCATTCTTCCAATTGTAGGCCCTTATATAACTTTCCTCCCTTTGTCCACCTCCACTCAAGTCTTCAACTGTTTTAGCATGATTTTCTGAAGCTGTTTTCTGAACCCCACTATTCTGCCATTACTGTCCTTGCCCTCTATCCCTATTCTACAGAACTTCAACATATATTTGAACAATTTCTCTATTTAGCATCTCTTCAATGAAATGCCATGGAGCACTTCTGCATATGAACATAAGCTACTATTAAAGTCATTAATCATTCCGTATCTTTTGACCAAATTATGTTAATGACTGTGTTAAATTATTTTCTAAAATATGAATATAAAATACTAAACCTTGTAAGATTATTACTTTTTTCTTGCTCAGTGGAAGTCCTGGTGAAGATCCAAGACCAGAAGTCAGAATACATTGATTACAATGTTGTGATTGTGGCACCATTTCTCATGTTCAAGCTGGAATAGAATTCTTTCGCAAAAGCTTTGCCAAACAAATTACAAACTTACTTATCCAGTGAATTCCCTCTCCACTCCTTGAAGAAGTTGTATACATTTGTCAGGCTCAAATCCCATTCAGTGAAACTGACTCCTTTTGTATTAGGTCACATTAAGCCACCCAGGGCAAAATGGCACACTTAGAGTCATAGAGATGTACAGCATGGAAACAGACCCTTCGGTCCAACCCGTCCATGCCGACCAGATATCCCAACCCAAGCTAGTCCCACCTGCCAGCACCCGGCCCATATCCCTCCAAACCCTTCCTATTCATATACCCATCCAAATGCCTCTTAAATGTTGCAATTGTACCAGCCTCCACCACCTCCTCTGGCAGCTCATTCCACACACATATCACCCTCTGAGTGAAAATGTTGCCCCTTAGGTCTCTTTTATATCTTTCCCCTCTCACCTTAAACCTATGCCCTCTAGTCCTGGACTCCTGGGATCCCATCCATCACCTTCCATGTTCACTCTTTTGCTACTGATGTTCAGCGATAGCAGTGTGTACCATCAACAAGATGCACTGCAGCAATTTATCAAGGCTCCTTCAACAGCACATTTCAAGCCCTCATCATTTAACACCTGGAAGGGCATTAACAGCAGGTATATGGAAACAGCGCCATCTGCAAATTCTCCTCCAAGCAACATTCCCATTAAGTTTTCCTGCTGCTGTATGGATTTCTGATGTCTGTGCACCAATACAGCTTCTGAAACCAGAAGTCGTTACATCCTGTGGCCTCACTACATACAGGAAAAATTGCTTCTAATCATGCACCATCCTATGTGGAGTTAAATTGCTGTTCTTTCACTGTTGCTCTGTAAAATGTTTGGAACCATGAATAGGAAGGGTTTGTAGGATATGGGCCGGGTGCTGGCAGGTGGGACTAGATTGGGTTGGGATATCTGGTCGGCATGGACGGGTTAGACTGAAAGGTCTGTTTCCATGCTGTACATCTCTATGACTCTATTTACACTGCACAGACTGTAGTAGTTCAAGAAGACAACTAACTATGATCTTCTTAAGTGTAATTAAGCATGGACAATAATATTGACCTAGTCAATGATGTCCAAATTTCATGAAAGACCAAAACATTTTTTTTCAACATGTTTCAATGTAAATGTCTGTTTTTTCTATTCTTTTAGCAAGTATATGGAAATAATAATCCTAAACGCTTAAAGTATAGAAGGAAGCCATACAGCCTGTCCAGTCAGTGCTGAATCTTTGTGTTGTGCCACAGGCAATATTGCTCTCTGCAACTTATAAGTTCAGTTTGCAACATTTGCCGACTCCATGGGTTTCCTACGGGTACTCCGGTTTCCTCCCACAGTCCAAAGATGTGCGGGTCAGGTGAATTGGCCATGCTAAATTGCCCATACTGCTAGGTGCATTAGTCAGAGGGAAATGGGTCTGGGTGGGTTACTCTTCGGAGGATCAGTGTGGACTTGTTGGGTTGAAGGGCCTGTTTCCATACTGTAGGAAATCTAATCTAACCCTCTTAAATTTAAATATGTAATCCATTTCTGCTACCTTTTGAGCCGGAGAGTTCCAGATCTTGACAATTCTGTGAATGAAAATGTTTATTTTCATATTATCTGTGTATCTTTGTCAATGATATTTACTCTATTAGCCCTGGTCACTGACCAACACACTACAAGCAGTATTTTTCCTTTGTCTATATGGTACTATTCAAAACCACAATTAGATAATCCCTCAATCTTCTCTGCTACAAGGAAAACATTCATAACATTGCCAAACTCTCGTTCTTGACTAAAGTCTCTTCTAAATTGTCTTTGTGCCGTTTTTAAAGATTTTACATCTTCTTTGAAATATATGCTCTGAATTAGCCACAATGTTCCAATTGCAGTCTAACCAGTAATCTGTAAACTTACAGCATGATCTATTTTCATTTATGTTCTATGCCTCTAATTATAAACTAAAGTAACTCAATTGCTTTTTTAACTACCTAATAAATTTATGCAGCTAACCGTAATGATTTGTATATATGGACACCAAGACATCTCTGATTATCTACATTTTTCAAAATAATGTTTTTTTATAGGATATTGCCTTTCCATGACAGTTGTTCCAAAGTGCATCACTCCACACTTCTCCACAATGAATTTCATCGACAAGCTTCTGCATATTTTGTCATCCTGTCAATTTTGCCTTGCCAAGTTTTGTGTCATCTTCAAACACTTGACTCTAGGCCAGTTATAAACATTGAAAAGAGTAAAGGACACAAACTGACCTTACAAATCACCTCTGTGGTTAAAAATCCACCCCACCACTTCTAGTTCCTGTCACTGAGCAAATTCTGCATCTGTTTGTCACCTTCCCCTTAAACCCATGAGCTTTCATTTTCTTTAAATAAAGCTTTCTGAAAGTTCTTGCATAAGTATCTATTGCACTTCCTTCGTCAGACTTCTGAGCTATCACATCAAAAAGATTAATTAATTTGATTTGACATAATTTGCCTTTAACAAGCCCATGATTTAACTTGATTTAACTATGCCTTTCCAAATGAAAATTCATTTTGATACTATTGCTGGAGTATAGAATTCCAAATTTGTTACTGAAAATTACTCTTGATGGATATAGACAGGTAATACATGAAGGAAAAGGAATAGAAAGATAATCTTGAAAGATTGAGATATCATGGATAGAATAGGAGGATCGCAGGATTCAAGAAGGCAGCTCCCACCCACCTTCTAATGGGCAACTGGGGACGGACAATAACTCCTGACTCAGCTAATAATACTCACATTCCTGAGTGAATAAAAAAGTGGAGGATAAATATCTGAACAGATTTGTTAAGCTGACTGACTTGTTTCAGTGCTCTATGTTATACTTATTTTAATGGAACACTTCACAGAATTAATTACACCAAAATGCATTGATTGTTGTCATACAGAGACGTGCCACAGCCATGCTTTACAGTGAGATGCCACAAACCAAAGTCTATTTGTATTTTAGGAATTTTAAACAAGTATTTATTTATTCATGGAATGTGAACATTGCTGGCCAAGTTAGTACCTATTCCCATTGTGAGCTGAGAAAATGATGAGCTGCCTTCTTGAACCACTACAGTACATGTGGTAGAGCTACTGGGCAGCTCTCTTAGATAGGAATTTCCTAGGGTTTCAACCCAGCAACAGCAATGTATTTCTAAGTCGGGATAGTATGTGAATTGCTGGGGTTTGCGTTTGCATGTGAGTGTCAGCCTGGTCCTTCTAAGTTTGAGTTGTGAGTGTGGGAGATGCTATCAAAAAGCAAGGTAAGTTATTTTACTGCATCATATAGATGGTAAATAGACAATAGACAGTAGATGCAGGAGTAGGCCATTCAGCCCTTCGAGCCAGCACCACCATTCATTATGATCATGGCTGATCATCCACAATCAGTATCCTGTTCCTGCCTTATCCCCATAACCCTTGATTCACCTATCCACCTCTTTCTTGAAAGTATTCAGAGACATGGCCTGGTCTTCTGGGGCAGAGCGTTCCATATATCCACTACTCTCTGGGTGAAGAAGTTTCTCCTCAACTCTGTTCTAAATGGCCTAGCCCTTATTCATAAACTGTGTCCTCTGGTTCTGGACTCACCCATCAGCGGAAACATGCTTCGGGCCTCCAGAGTGTCCAATCCATTAACAATTTTGTAAGTCTCCATCAGTTCCCCTCTCAGCCTTCTAAACTCAAGTGTATACAAGCTCAGTCGCTCCAACCTTTCAACATATGATAGTCCATCCATTCTGGGAATTGACCACATGGACCTACGCTGCACTCCCTCAATAGCCAGACTATCCTTCCTCAAATTTGGATACCAAAACTGTACACAGTACTCCAGGTGCGGTCTCACCAGGGCCCTGTATAGCTGCAGAAGGACCTCTTTGCTCCTATACACAATTCCTCTTGTTATGAAGGCCAGCATGCTATTAGCTTTCTTCACTGCCTGCTGTATCTGCATGCTTGCTTTCATTGACTGATGTATAAGAACACCTAGATCTCGTTGTACTTTCCCTTTACCTAACTTGACTCCATTTAGATAGTAGGAGAAAGTGAGGACTGCAGATGCTGGAGATCAGAGCTGAAAATGTGTTGCTGGAAAAGCGCAGCAGGTCAGGCAGCATCCAAGGAGCAGGAGAATCGACGTTTCGGGCATGATTCCTGAAGAAGGGCTCATGCCCGAAACATCGATTTGCCTTATCCTTGGACGCTGCCTGACCTGCTGCGCTTTTCCAGCAACACATTTTCAGCTCCATTTAGATAGTAATCTGCCTTCCTGTTCTTGCCACCAAAGCAGATAACCATATATTTATCCACATTAAACTGCATCTGTCATGCATCAGTCCACTCACCTAGTCTGTCCAAGTCACCCTGTATTCTCATAACATCCTCCTCACATTTCACCCTGCCACCCAGCTTTGTGTCATCAGCACATTTGCTAATATTACTTTTAATGCCTTCATCTATATCATTGATGCTAGAGCCACTGAGCACAAGAGGCTGTGTCTCCCAGATAATGCCAATTGTTTTTCAGTTTTGATCGAACTGCATTCATCCAGACAAGTAAGAAATATTCTACCACACTCCATGAAATAACTGCACTGTTCCCAGCACCTTCCTGTCTGTCCTCACATAATCACACATTCACAGTGTATTTGGAGGTGTTGGAAGACCCATTTGCCAATTGGTCAATTAAAGGCAATCCTAGCTACCATTGGATTCAACCCAGATGTGTTCAGGGAGAGGTGGGGCATGGGGTGCTTTGTTTCCCCCACCAACTCTATTTTGATTTGACCCTTGCCCCCCCCCTTCACTTTTTTGTTCATGCAGGCTTTGCCCTTAAGGAATTGGGCAACTCTTGTCACTAGTCACTCCAGTGTCTTTTCTTCATGGTGGTAGAATAGGAATGAAGTTTTCTGCACTCAATGTTTCTTCACTGTGTCCTACACCTACACGCACGCGACATGGGTGCTGGGAGAAATAAGCACTACTGCTATTTGGCAAAAAAAACAATAAACAGGAGATTAGAATCTCTTCAATTGAGAAAGAAAATGTTACCAGAAGATTTAGAATCTCCTCAGTTCGGGGGACTGACTCCAAGCCAGCTGGCCACCGGCAGTGTATTGTGCATAAGTAAATGAAGGGTCACTTGGTGACAGAATACCGGCCTCTGTGCTGTCATTTCAACTGCTAAACAGCAACTGTTCCAACATAATAACATGCCATAAACACACCTTTGGCAAAGGCAAATTCCATAAAATAGTTCGTCTCATGTGCAAATCCACCAGCAGGAAGAGAAACCCAGTGTTTATCTGTAACAGCTTCCACATACAGCTTCAAGGCCCAAGCCCAAAAGTTAGAACTAAAGTCCTGGTTCTGTAGAAGTTTGACCCCACCCCTTCATGCTGCTTCTATTGATCTAACTTAAAAAGAAAACAAAGCTAGCTGGGCTCAGAGAAGACAGCTCATCTCCAATTTTATATATAAAAACAGAAATTTAACCCAGCACTAACAGAGGTCATCACCAAGTATGCAGTCAGGCTAACGGTCATGTGTGTGTGTGTGTTTGTGTGTGTGTGTGTGTGTGGTTACCTCCTTCACAGACCTCCTTCCCATTTTCATGAATTTCCCCAGCACTCTGTGTCCACCCCAGAATTCAACTTGTGAGGAACTACCATGAATTAATAAAGGTTAATAAAAATTTTAGTTTTAAAAATCCATAACCATGAGTAGTTCAGTAATAATTGTGGCGGCACGGTGGTACAGTGGTTAGCACTGCTACCTCACAGCGCCAGAGACCCGGGTTCAATTCCCGCCTCAGGCGACTTTCTATGTGGATTGCACATTCTTCCCGTGTCTGTGTGGGTTTCCTCTGGGTGCTCCTGTTTCCTCCCACAATCCAAAAATGTGCAGGTTAGGTGAATTGGCCATTCTAAATTGCCCGTAGAGTTAGGTGAAGGGGTAAATGTAGGGGAATGGGTCTGGGTGGGTTGCGCTTCAGCGGGTCAGTGTGGACTTGTTGGGCCGAAGGGCCTGTTTCCACACTGTAAGCAATCTAATCTAATACCACTATTGTCTGCATCCTGAAGACATTGTTATCAGATTGGGCTTGCAGAATTTGGTGAGAGAATCAATATGAGGTAAAAATCTTGTTTGACCTAGCTCTTCCCAATCATCCTATCACAGATACCTCTGCCTATGTCGTTATCTCTAGGAGTAACTCCTCCATAATACCTGTGAATCAAAGACCTATCTTCAGACTGAGCCCACCCATCCATCACTTTGTGCAGCAATACCTCTGTGTTTCTTGGAATGGACTCAGATCAGCTCAAAACTGGGCATTTTGCACCATCAACCACAGAATTTTTTTCATTATCTATTAACAGGATGAGGGCATTGCTGGCTAGATCAGCATTTATTGCCCATCTCTAAGTACCCAGAGAGCAGTTAAGAATTAATCACATTGCTGTGGGTCTGGAATCACATGTAGGCCAGAATAGGTAGTTTCCTCCCCTAAAGGGCATTAGTAAACCAGATGAGTTTTTTTCCTGACATTCAACAGTGGATTCATGGTCATCATTAGACTGTTTAATTTCAGATTTTTATTGAATTCAAGTTCTACCATCTGCCATGGTGTGATTTGAACACGTGTCCCCAGAACATTACTTTGATCTCTGGGTTAACAGTCCAGCAATAATACCACTAGGCCATCATCTCCCCATTCCATTCCATCACATCTTGGCCAGCATATTCCTCCATCTACCATTACTAATAATCCAGGTGATCAACTTTCAATAGGGACTATGGAAGATCATGGCATGAGCAATGTTGAATATACTTGAACATGTGTTAGTCTGCAAAATAGGCATGCTGAATTGTTTAGAGCATATTCACAAGTAAAAGCAGCATGCCATAGATGGAACAACATGATCCTACAACCAATAGATCAGTCAAAAGCTCTATCATATTCAGCAGTGAATTGCTATGGGACAACAACAATTGTTTTACTGTATAAGATGCCTTTGATGTAATGAAATGTGCAAAAATGCTTCAAAGGAGCTTTGTAGCATTTAAAATGTGACACCAGAGCAGAAAAGGAGATACTAATTCAGATGAACAGAAGTTTGATCAAAGTGAAAGTTCTGAAAATCCTTAAAAGAGAAAGTGTGTCAGATATTTACGAAGGGATGTGCAGAACTTTAGCAACTGAAGGTATGGGCACCAGTGCTGGAGTAATTAACATTCGGGATTCTCAAGAATCCAGAATTAGAGGAGGACAGATATTTTAAAGGGTTATGAGGTTCAGGAGAATACAAACATAGGATGATAGGATACATACAGATACTGACATGGAGAGTTTAAAAATGATGATGCAAACTTTAAAGTTGAGGCATTTTTAAATCATGAGCCAATATTTGACCACAGGAGTGAATGGAAATAAGTTAGGACACAAAAAGCAGAGCTTTGAATTACATCACCTTTACAGAGACTGCAGTGTGGAAAACCACCCAAGAATGTATTGGATTAATCAAGTCAAGAGGTAACAGATGCACAGGTGAGAGTTTCAGCAATAAATGACTTAAGGTAGGGACAGAGTCAAGCAATATTACAAAAGTGGAAGTAAGTGATTTTAATGATGATACAGATATGTGATCATAAATTCATCAGAGCAAAACGTTACAGTTTGGCTTAATCTCTGACAGTGCCAACGAGAAATTTGAAATCAGTGATTTGGGAATGCTATTTGTGACTTTGGCCCTTCTACTATTTAGTGAAGGAACATTGCTAATCCAGTAATGGACATCACACAAACAATTTGACAAATTAACAACACAAACATCTGATCAGAAGAGAATATTTCAAAAAGCATTCTCGGTGTTTGCACCTACCAGATGAAAGCATAAGACAGGCCTTTATTTATGTAATAATCTCAGGCCAGAAATTAGAAGTGGATGATCTATTTTGATCCCCTTTCAAGAAAATAAATCACTTGCTATACAGTGCTTTAGTAAAGAGTTTACCATTTAGCTGGAATGGTATTTTAATTGTCCAGAGGATGTCACTGACACTGTTGGTGAAGGTTAGCTCCAAGCACTTGAGTTAGCTAAATTGTGTCAAATCTTTGACTGCCAATTTTGAAAGTTTGCTGTTCATGCCTTTAAGATGCCCTGATGGTTAATGGCAGTATTTCTCTTTAAGGTACACGTTAATAGATATCTTGCGTGCCATATTGCTATCATTGGAAGCAATGATTGAAGACCCAGAACTTCAAGTGAATGGATTTATTTTGATCATCGACTGGAGCAACTTCACTTTCAAACAAGCCTCTAAACTCACCCCAAGTATGCTTCGACTGGCTATTGAGGGACTGCAGGTACAAATATTTATTGTTTGCAATGGAAATATTTAATCAAGATACAGATATTTTCAGTTCAATTGTTATATTTATTCTTGAATCACATCATTTCATTGTACACAAATATATTATTGTCCAAGATTTTCTTGCTTTTATACGTGATAATTATATTTTGAGAGCAAATGACTTTATATAAATAATTGGATATTCCCCAGGAGGAACGTTTGGTAATCAATATGTGAAGGACATTGCTCTTGCAGAAAGAAGCAGTTCAAGATGAAGTGATTTTATGGAATGAATATACTGCAGTACTAATCAAGAATAATAGCTTTATCAAAGCTATGCGCTCATTTCCTATGTTTTGTCTATCCTAACAATCTAGCCATTGATTGCTATTATATCCCATTATGTTAGACTAGCTCTCAAAATATATTTGTGCATAGATAAATTTAAAATAAAATCACTTTGCACTGCAAAATGCAAGATGTAAGAGGGTGAATTAAAATGTATTGTTTAATTTTTACTTGGCATAGGTCACTCATTGAAGCTGGGAATTTAGTTCCCTGAACTAATTTCCTTGAACATCTGAACATTATAAAAATAAAATAAAATTGCATTTTGAATGAGGTTATTTGGGCCATAGAATCTTCCATAGCCAGCAGACACATATTTGAGTTTAATAGCCAGTTGGATAATCACCCTTTTTTAAAATCAGACTTTACTTATGCATGATGAATAATTACTATTTTACTGAGAATAGCAAACATTTCATCTTCAGTTTTGAAAACAGATGTGCCCATTTTTATTTTAATTATTAAGGACCCAAAAATTGAAGCGTATGATTGCTGACAATGGGATTTGCTAGGAATGGATTACTAATGAACAAAACGGTCATTATGATACACCTGCAACTTTAATTCCCAATTATCTTATGAGCCATTTAAATGATATAAATGTTTAAAAGTTCATAATTGCAGTTGAAGATTGCATAATAAGGCAACACATAACCTATTCTCCTCACATCCCATGAAAGGTTGAAAAAAATGTGGAGAATCACTCAATAAAAATTATGGAAAACTCAATTTCCTAATCAAGCCTTGGTTGTGCTAGTAAATTCTATAATGGACTGTTGCAAAAGGTTTTTCTATGGGCAGAAGAAATGCCAATGTGCCAGAGATAGTAAGTGTTGAAATATGCCATTGAGATGTAACTGAAGTGCCAATTATTCAGATAATCTGGTAGAAAGTTTGGAAGAAGTTAGATAGCTTGCAGAAGGATGGAAAGTTGGGAGATAACTATTAAATCTATGGACTGAAGTTGCAGTCCATAGATTTCATGAACATACTAGAATCTTATTGGTAAAAAAATGCGTCCGACAAGGGTTTCTCCCGACATAAAGTCAAGTTAACAAGGATATGATTTATAGGAACTGTTAATAACTCCAAAGTGGAAGGAGTGCAAAGCTGGATGTTTTGGAGGAGTAGACAAGAAAATCTTGGTCCTCCTGGCTCTGAGCTAATGCTCAAATATACTTACTTCTTCCAATTTCTGGGAGAGATCTGGGAAATCCAGCACTCAGTGTCCTAAAAATAAAACATAAAATGGTCATGAACAGTCTCTTCAAAATATTTTAATGAATAACTTACAATGAGAGAGTGGGTTAGTTACCTATGTTATCTGTTAATGGGCGATAGTGGCTTAACGCTAATGCAACTGGGCTAGTAATCCAGAGCTCATGATAATCCTCTGAGATATGGGTTCAAATCCTCCCATGGCAGCTGGTGGAATTTAAATTCAATGAATAAATCTGGAATTATAAAGCTATAAACATCCATCTTGCCTTTAGTGAGTCTTTTATCCTTCCCTGGTCTAGTCCACATGTGACTCCAGATCCAGAGCAGTGTTGTCTCTTAACTGCCTTCTGACATGGCCATTCAGTTCAAGGGCAACTGGGCATGGGCAAGAAATGTTGGCCTTGACAGTGACTCCCATGACCAATGAAAGAATAAAGAAATAAAAAGCTAGATATCGAATGGTTTCAAGACAGATTTGGGTTGCTTATCAATCAAAGGGATGGACAGAGTGTCATAGTCATGTAGTCATTCAGCAAGGAAATAACCTTTCAGTCAAACCAGTCCAGGCTGGGCATAATCCCAAACTAAATTATTCCCACCTGCCTGCTCCTGGCCCATATCCCTCCAAACCTTTCCTGTTCATGTACTTATCCAAATGTCGTTTAAAGGTTGTAATTGTGCTCACATCCACCACTTCCTCAGGAAGTTCATGTCACACACAAACCACTCTCTGTGTAAAAAATTGTCCCTCATGTCTTTCTTAAATCTCTCTCCTCTCATCTTAAACATGTGCCCCCTACTATTGAAATCCCTATCTCAAGGAAAATACACCTATCTGTACCTCTCATGATTTCATAAACTTGTATAAGGTCACCTCCCAACCTCCTATGCTCCAGTGAAAAAAGTCCCAGCCTATCCAGTCTTCCTTTATGACTCAAACCTTTCATACCCAGCAACATCTTGGTAAATCTCTTCTGAACCCTCTCTGGCTTAATAATACCCTTCCTACGACTGGGTGACCAGAACTGGGCATAGTACTCCAGAAGAGGCCTCTCCAATATCTTGTACAACCTCAACATTATGTCCCAACCCCTATACTCAAAAGGTGTGAGCAATGAAAGTTGTTGAATGGCACAGTGCTACATCAGTCTTACATTTGCACCAAGTGCTCGTTGTGTATGTGGCAAACATGCTGCATATTTTCTTATTTTAACTTTAAAATTGACATTTTTGACTTTATTGGGGTATTGAATCAGCTGTTTGTTAGACACCACAAACGGTTTATTTTCATACGCCGTGTGTAATAGGCAGCTAGTCCATTATCCGTCAATTTTACTTACACTGCAAGCCTGTATTATACAGCCATTTGCTTCCAGAAACATTATAAAGAAGCAAACTTAGCTAGCTTGTACCAACTGCTTTTTACGGTCTTTAATAGGGTATGTGGCAACACCAGTACCCTATGTTGTGGAGGTCTCAGCAAGTATGATGTGGTGAATTAGGTGGCTTAATGTTTGGCACACTCACCTCAATTCAGTCAGAGAACGGTTAGGAGGAGCTATAATGGAGGCTTCTCAGACTTCATTAAACTTCCAGTAGTCCTCATGTACCTACACCAGTAGACACAGAGGGCAATATCTTACAGTAATTGCATTTGTGGTGACTTATTGTTGCCATTTTTGTCATTTCATTGAAATTTTAATCATGGGACAGAGGTAGTGGCTTTGAAACCAATAATCCAATGGCAGTTAAGGAGACATCTAGTAAATATTTTAGGTTCAGAAGGATTTGTAGTTGATATAGATAGTTGTGTATTCATTGACTGGTGGCAGCCTTCCGTCTCAAATGACAATGGTTTGTGTTGTGGTAGTCAATAATGTGAAAAAGTATTAATAATAAGCAGTAATAACAAAGTTGTAAGTTTATATCAAAGTCCATTGCAAAATTAAAAATATAGAGCTGAGCTGACTAATGCCTGTTGCTCCACCATAACACCATAGGACGATAAGACATAGGAGCAGAAATTAGGCCATTCAGTCCATCGAGTCTGCTTTGCCATTCAATCACGGCTCATAGATTTCTCAACCCCATTCTCCCGCTTTCTCCCCCTAGCTGTTGATCCCCTTGACAATATCTCCATCTTAAATATACTCAATGATCCAGTCTCCACAGCCTTCTGTGGCACTGAATTCCATAGATTCACCGCTCTCTGGCTGAAGAAGTTTCGCCTTATCTCCATTCTAAAAGGGCCTCCCTTTATTCTAAGGCTGTGCTCTTGGGTCCTAGTCTCTCCTACCAATGGAAACATATTCCCAACATCCACTCTGTCAGGCCATTCAGTATTCAGTAAGTTTCAATTAGATCCCCCCCTCATCCATTTAAATTCCATTGAGCATAGTCCCAGAGTCCTCAAACATTCCTTGTATGTTAGACTTTTCATTCCTGGGACCATTCTTATGAACCTCCTCTGAACCCACTCCAGGACCAATACATCGTTCCTGAGATATGGGACCCAAAACAGCTCACAATACTCTAAATGTGATCTGACCAGAGCTTCATAGACCCTAGGAAGTACATCCCTGCTTTTATCTTCAAGTCCTTTCAAAATAAATGCTAACATTGCATTTGCCATCCTAACTATTGACTCAGCCTGCAAGTTTACCTTGAGAGAATCCTGGACTTGAAGTCCCAACTTTCTTTGCATTTCAGACCTCTGAATTTTCTCCCCATTTAGAAAATAGTTTATGCTTCTATTCTCCCTGACAAAGTGCATGATCTCACACTTTCCCACGTTGTACTCCATCTGCCTGTTCTTTGCCCATTTTCCTAACCTGTCCAAATCATGTCCAAGGTGGCTGATGTCTACATCTGGGCCATTCATTTGATGCATTCTGAGTTACTCATAAACTGTCACTCAGTACCACTCACTGATATTTTTGATATCACTCACTTGAGCGGAGTTAACTCGAATTTTAACCTTTAATAGGATCATGAACTAAAATTTGGACTTAAGAGTTCAAAATTTATTTTCAATATGTAATTCTATCCAAGTGTTTTTCCATTAACTAACCTTTAGCAACTATTATATACACTTCTCATGCATAATCCATCCCAAGACAAATAATGAAAGAAAGATAAACGAGTTTGTGAGGTCCCCAGAGAGATCAATTTGAGGAAACTTTTAAAAAGGGAAAAATAGTAGACTTTATAAGTATAATTTGTTATCTCTCTCAGCTTTTGTTAACTAAGGTTTGGATTAGTATGTTTCTTAAATTATCAGTGTGAAAAATAGTTTCTTAGGGAAGAATCTCCCAGCCTTTGAACAATATAGATTGGGATGAGGGGGGGGGGGTTGGAAATTTGAGAGAATTACGTGAGTGTCGATTGGGGCCTTCCCTGACATCAAGAGAAACAAGTCACATTTTCCAACTCAATTCTGAACATTGAGATGAGATTTTTGGTTGTGAGCAGAGGGAAGCATATTAACAGTGATTAGCTCTTGTTATCACCTTTATTATTACTTAATCTCACCTCATTAATACATATTCTTCTATTCTACTACTTAGAGTCATAAAGTCATAGAGATGTACAGCATGGAAACAGACCCTTCGATCCAACGTGTCCATGCCGACCAGATATCCCAACCCAATCTAGTCCCACCTGCCAGCATCCCTCCAAACCCTTCCTATTCATATACCCATCCAAATGCCTCTTAAATGTTGCCATTTAAATTGTACCAGACTCCACCACTCCCTCTGGCAGCTCATTCCATCCACATAGCACCCTCTGCGTGAAAAAGTTGCCCCTTAGGTCTCTTTTATATCTTTCCTCTCTCACCCTAAACCTATGCCCTCTAGTTCTGGACTCCCCGACCCCAGGGAAAAGACTTTATCTATTTATCCTATCCATGCACTAGCTGTTAGAATGCTGAGATGCTGAGAATTCCTGACCTGAAAGTCAGCATGGGTACCCAGTGACCCCGACTTGCCACTTGCTCCTTTGGATCTCCATCTTGGAATTTCCAGTAACAATATTTCAGAGCATGTTGACAGTGACATGCATCCAGAGTCCACAGACACTGGCACTCAAAACAGTACGGAGAAATTTCTCAGATAAATAGCAAACAGTTGGAAATTATAATCTGCACTATTAGTGACTAAACACCTAACCTCTGCATAAGATATTCTCCATTTTGACCTTCATTAAAATAAGGCATGGAATAATGAAATGGACTGCATGTACTTGATATCACCAATAGAAACAAATCCATTTTGAAGAAAATTGCTCGGAAAAAAAAACTTAATAAATAGACTTTCAGCCTAAACACTTCTCATCCTACTTATAATTTTCTGATTTTCAGATTATTTGCCTATGTCTGAATGAGGCAGATTTGCTTGTTGCTGCATCTGAAATTACTGAACTTGATTACTTGGTTGCAACACATAGTTGACCACTGGGGAGAGTCCTTTATAAGTGTAAGGATCCAATTTTGCTCTATGCACTGCAACAAATTATTTTTGGTATAGGGACAGAAGCATTTGTCCCATTGTCTATTTATCAAATTTGCTATATTCAATTTCTTTTATCTGATACATTCAACCATCTCTGAAAATTTAGTGCAGTGTTAATAATCAGTCATGTGAATAGTATAATGCTTACATGAACTATCACCTGTTATTTTAACTTTTTAAAATCATTGTCTTAAGGTGGCCAATAATGGTAGTTTATGTAGGTTACTTCGATGCAAAGTGATCTAATGGAGATTACGATATTCACCATACAGGTCTACATAACCTGGTTGATCTCAGGTGTAGAGGTACTATCTTTGGAGGAGAGGTTGAATAGGTTGGACCTGTACTCTTTGGTGTTGAGAAGAATGAGTGATGATCTCATTAAAACACTCAAGATTCTAAGGGGACTTGACAAGATAGATGTGGAATGTTGTTTACCCTGTTGGGAGAGTCTGGGACCAAAGGGGACAATCTCAGAATAAGGAGCTGTGCATTCAAGACAGAAATTAAGAGGAATTTTTTCTCCCTGAGGGTAATGAATTTATGGAATTCTTTATTGCATAGGACTGTTGATAACATATTCAAGGCTGAGATAAACTGATTTTGAATTAGTAAGGGAATCAAGAGTTATGGGGAAAAAGCAGGAAAGTGAAGCTGAGATTATCGGATCAGCCATTGAATGACTGGAAGACTTGGACTAAATAACGTACTTCTGTTCCTATGACCTTCATCTTCCTATATTCCAGGTATAACTCTTAAACAGCAGACAATTTGCTCATAATTTTTGTTGACTTCAGTCCTGTCAGAACCCAAACTGGGCATCAGGGAGCAGGTTAATGCTGGACAATTGCTGCTTGGTAACACTGTTGATGACACCTTCCATCACTTTATCGGTGATCAAGAGGAGAATGATATGGAGATAATGAATTGTCCTGTTTTTAGTGTACAGGACGTTCTGGGCTATTCTTCACATTGCTGAGTAGATGGAAATGTCGTAACCGCATTGAAACAGCTTGGCTAGGGGTATGACAAGTTCTCCAGTGTTCAGGAATATTGCCAGAATGTTTTCAGGACTTGTAATCTTTGCAGTATCCAGTGTCTCCAGTGACTTCTTGAGATCATGCTGATTTGGCTGAAGACTGGCATTTTTACTGCTGGCGTCCTCTAGAGGAGGCTGAGATGGATCATCCACATGGCACTTCCGGCAGCAGATTATTGCAAATACTTCAGTTTTATCTTTTGCACTAAAGTGCTGCGCTTCCAAATCATTGAGGATGAGCCTCTTCCTCCAGTGAGTTGTTTAATCATCCACCACCATTCACGATGGATGTGGCATGACTACAGAGCTTAGATCTGATCCGTTGGTTATGGAATTGCTTAACTCTATCTATCACTTGTTGCTTTTGCTGTTTGCATGTAAGTAGCCTTGTGTTGTAGCTTCACCACGTTGGCTCCTAACCTTGTTCTCTTCATTGAACCAGAGTTGTTTCCCCTGGCCTGATGACAATAATCGGATTGTGGATATGCCAGGCCATGGGGTTACAGATTGTGGCAGAGTACAATTCTGCTGATGCCCCACACAGGTATATAGTCTTGAGTTGCTAGATCTGTTCAAAGTCTATCCCATTTAGTCATGATCTGGAGATGCCGGTATTGGACTGGGGTGTACAACGTTAAAAATCACACAACACCAGGTTATTGTCCAACAGGTTTAATTGGAAGCACTAGCTTTCTGAGCGATGCTCCTTCATCAGGTGGTTGTGGAGCAGCGCTCTGAAAGCTAGTGCTTCCAATTAAACCTGTTGGACTATAACCTGGTGTTGTGTGATTGCTAAACTTACCCTATTTAGCATGGTGATACTGCCTCACAAGTTAATTGAAGGAATTCTCAGTGTGAAGACTGGACTTCATCTCCTCAAGGACTGTGCGGTGGTTACTCCACTGATACTGACATGGACAGATGTAACTGTAGTAAGCAGATTGGTGCGGATGAGATTAACAATGATTTTTCCTCTTGTTTGTTCCCTCACCACCTGAGACTGACCAAGTCCAGCAGCAATTCCTTTTAGGACTCATCCATCTTGGCTAGTGGTTTCACCACTGGTGGGAGATATTGAATTTACTCAGCCATAGTACATTTTGTGCTCTCTCCAAATGGTATTCTACACGCAGGAGTGTTAATGTTTCAACTGGGGATGTAGCAGAGTTGGGGTGGGGGAGGGGGTGGTGGTGGTGGTGGGTGGTGGTGGAGGGGAATGTTGCGGGTGGGAGGAGGGAAATGTGGAAGTGGTGGTATATGGTAATTAGCAGGAGCTTTCCCTGCCACATTTGACCTGATGACATGAGACTTCATAAGGTCAACGACCACTGTCAGGCAATTGGCCGCTCCCACTCTGTCCCCTCTGCTGGGTCTGTCCTGCTCGTGGAGCAGCGCATGTCCAATGATAGTAATGGTGGTGTCTTGGACATTGTTTACATGATATGAGATTGGCAAATGCCTTTACTTTTTTTTCAGTCTCACTGGTTGATGAAATGCAAAAAATGGTTTCAGTAATTGGCAGCAATTTGCTGCATGTCTTATGACACCGAATCAAAACTGTCGAGCAGTATTCATGTTGTTTGCTGGTGAATGTTTGCAATTTTGTTGAACTGACGGGCACAAAATTGAGCCTGCTGAAAATTCTTAATCCGTGATATGGGACAGTATGGTGGCTTAGTGGTTAGCAATGTTGCCTCACAGCACTCCGGACTCCAGTTCAGTTCTAACCTCGGGTGGATCATGGATCATAGAATCCTTACAGTGTAAACAGGCCCTTTGGCCTAACAAGTCCACACCGACCCTCCAAAGAATCACCCACCCAGACCCATTCCCCTATTACTCTACATTTACCCCTGACTAATACACCTAACCTACACATCCCGAACACAACTGGCAATTTAGCATGGCTAATTCACCTAACCTGCACATCGTTGGACTGTGGGAGGAAATCAGAGCACCCAGAGAAAACCCACACAGACACAGGGAGATTGTGCAAACTCCACACACAGTCATCCAAGGCAGGAATCAAATACAGTTCCCTGGTGCTGTGAGGCAAAAATGCTAACCACTGAGATGCCCCAGGGAGTTTGCATGTCCTCCCTGTGTCTGAATGGGATTCCTCCAGGTACTTTGGTTTCCTCCCACAGTCTAAAGATGTACAGGTCAGATGGATTGACCATGCTAAATTGCCCATAATGTGCAGGCTAGGTGGATTGGCCAGAGAAAATGCATAGATTTGATGGGCTGAATGGCTTGTTTCCACACTGTAGTGATTCTATGTAAAAGCAAATATTGAGCTGGCATAAGTTTGATAATGATCACAAGGTGGCAAATGTGACAACAACTTTAATTTCACAACAAAAGTGTTTGCAGGATGCCAAAATATTACAGAAGGTGATGTGAATTTATCTTCTCAACATAATTCAGTAGTAAACTGTTAATACAGTTTCCAGTGCTAGTTTCCTGAGATCATATATCCTTGAACTATTATTATTGGTCAGGTTCTGTTTGCTTTAATGCAACGTTATGGCTATACCGCACATGATTTTGGAAGGTTGTGTTAGTATCTCATAGATTTTGAGCTCTCACTTAAGTTCACACTTTTGATTAGTTCCAGGACACAGTGGCAACTGAAGTAGGTACAGCTGCATTTTACAATAACAGGCTGTGTGCTGCAAAATGTAAACTTGTTGTTTCTCATATGGCGCACTGCGTGAGAGGGCAGTATCAGGGTACAGAAAGATGAAAGAGAAGCAAATAGTGATGGACAAAATCGCCAAAAATAAACACCATCAGAAAAGGTGAAACAAGTACCAAGAAAAACATGGATAGTAGAACTTGACACTTGGTAGAGGTAGAAATTGGGCAAACCTGGTTTATTTTCACTTGAATGTCAGAGGCTGAGGGGTGAACTGATCGATGGTTACAAAATTATGAGAGGCATGGATAGAATACATAGTCTTTTTCTAAGGGTAGAAATATCAATTACTCAGGGACATAGGTTTAAAGTAAAAGCAGGAAAGTTTAAAGGAGATGTGAGAGGCAGGTTTTGACACAGAGAGTGGTAAGTGCCAGAGGTGGTAGTAGAAGCAGATACAATAATAAAATTTAAGACATATATTCACAGACCTGTGAATAGGCAGGGAATAGAGGGAAATGGCACTCATAGAGGCAGAAGGTTTTTAGTTTAGAAAGGCATCATTTGTCAGCTAAGGCTTGGTGAGCCAAAGGGCCTATTCCTGTGCTGTACTGTTTTTTTTCTTTTTTATTGTTTGTACAAAAATTAAAGAAAGCCACAGTAGATGTAAAAAGTGGACCAGATAGAAAATTAGGCAATGTACTCTGAGTTCCATTCCTCCTCCTTGGCACACCAGTCTGTAAAATCTCTCTGATACAAAACACCAGGGACTGAGAAAAGACCTGGTGAGCAATAAACACGTGCAGACCATCTTGTTCTGGAGTATAGGGTCTTGTCTTCAGACCAGAGAGCCGGGGTGAAACCTGCAATGCCTCTAGTTGGTAAGGCCTGTGGTGATGCCACTGTGAGACCCACTCCTGAAATCAAGACCCCAGGGTGACCTGCCAGGCAGAGGCCAGTATCTACAGAGATCAGCAGCATCACTTGGGAAGCTGGTTGCTGCTGGATGGTGATATTCTAGAAAGACAGGATCTTGCAGGATCCAGGTTATAGGTAAACAATGTGGGGTCGATAAGTGAGGTTATTTGGGGAGGAGGCAAGAGGATCAGAAGCAAGGGGTAGAGTGCATGGCTCTGGATTGGGACTCTTACTCTACTTTCTAATTATTCAGCCCCTTGACCTGACAGCAATTGTCATTCATTGAAGAATCCTCCCCAAAGAGGTATCAGACAACCCACATAAATGTACAAGCCATGCACACCAAATGGTAACAGATCCATTTAAAATGCGGTTAGTCCAGCAGTGGTAACATGTCGCTCATAAGTGGTCCTTCATTGACAATGAAGAGCTTTAATTGGCTGCAGGGTGAGTAGGTCATCCAGACACCCTCCCGCCCAGAATTGAAATCCGCTGGGGGTACATCATCACTCCATTCAATTAAATGTTTTTCCTGCCTTCTCCACATACTCCATGCTTCTCCTATTGTCAGTGTCTGCAGTCCTCCATACACTCCATTTGTTAGCTTTGGTGGGAAACAATCATAGAATCTATATCACCTTGGGTTCATTCTAATCTTTTCACATGGAAAAGAATATCGCTAGAATATCAAAGCATTAAAATAATCTAGCAAAGGAGGACATGGTAAGAGAATAAGCAAAATAAAGATACAAATCAAAGAAAGAGGAAGATTGGAAAATTAAATATTTATAGGTGAAGAATTCAATAAAATAAAAAAAACAGAAGAAAAGTAATCATAAATCCTCATGAAATAGTTTCAAAACAATGTATTGCATTTTCTAATCCCATTGCTCCATTTTGTGTGTATTTAGTCATCACAGTCTCCTGTATATTTTATAACGTTCATTACTTTAGCCACAGCCAAGGCAGAAAATTCCATGCTATTCCTGATGACTTTACCTAACCTTGCTTTTGGTTTTTAGTGCATTTTTATGGGTTTCCATTAGTCTTAATCTTGTGACTTCAGGCAGGATTTTTCTGGAGTCTTGATGATTCAGGAAACATTTGAAAACAGCAGCCGGGACCTGGATATGGATGTTTGGTCTCCATTTCCAGCTAATAACAGGCGGGAAAAGAGGGTGGGGTATGAATTACACAGGCAGGAAACAGGAATCAGTTCGGCCATTTGGAAATATGTTGAGTTGAAACAGACTAATTTTTGATGCTCCAAGTGTCTTAACCTGCAGTATGTGAGTTGTGAATTTATAGTGAATACATAAACATTTTTGAAGGCTTCATAAAAGACGATACCTTTCTGCAAAGCTCTACAAAGTAACATTTTAAGCAAAGAAGTTTTACTTCAGAGACAGAAGTGGATAAGAGGGGGAGGAAGAGGGAGAGAGGAGTAGAGTTGTGAAAAAGGAAAGGCAGGTACGTATGGCACTTCTGGTTTATTTCCAGCTTTAGCTGGATAATTAGGAGTCAGAACACCCTGCCAAACTGGGTTAAAGTTGTCTGTTGTGAAGAAAGAAGCTGAGAAAAATTGACCCAGCACCTTCCCATGCATGGGAGACATAGAGTGGGCAGTGGCAGCCAGCACAAAGGTACCCAGGCAGGAGTTAGGAACTGATAGAGCCACTAAAATGGTGTAGTGAGGAGGTGGCAGGAATAATATCCTGAGAGAAGGACCCTCCTTCTCTGAAGAAAATTTCTCACCATGACTGAGGGGCAGTGCAATCAATGATTATGAAAGGCCAGGCCAATGGTCTCTCCTATGGTGGAGGAAGACTTTGTAACATGATCATCTGATCCTATACCCTGACCCTTACTCCAGCTGGCTCCTTCTAGTGCTTTTTCCCTCTTTGGCATGTCTAACCTAGCCACTCTCCAATGCATCCCCACCACCATTGATACATTTGCTTGGCTGGTGGAATGCTTACCCATAGACATGGCAAGAGAAGGTGAGGACTGCAGATGCTGGAGTTCAGAGTCGAGAGTGTGATGCTGGAAAAACACAACAGGTCAGGCAGTATCTGATGAGTGGATTCCTGATTAAGGGCTTATGCCCAAAATGTCGATTCTCCTGCTCCTCGGATGCTGCCTGACCTGCTGTGCTTTTCCAGCACCACACTCTCAACCCATAGAGATGGCACCACAGATGAAGAGGGCAATGGGCTTCAATTCCAAAGCCAAGATCCCACAAGTTTAGGAAGTGACAGATGATGCAGTTTTGCTACCAACAGGGTATTTTAGCCAATGTGCAATTGCTTAAGAGGCCTCCCACAAGGTAAAAGAAATTGGGCATGGATATTGTGGTATTGAAGAATCCAAAATTAATACAATTTTATTATAGCTCATTATTATCTACAAGATCGTAAGACATAGAAGCAGAAGTAGGCCATTCAGCCCATTCAATCTGCCCTGCCAATCAATGAGTCCAGGTCTGATCTGTTAATTCTCAACTCCACTTTCCTGCCTTTTCCCTATAATCCTTGACGTCCTTACTGAATAAATATGTATCTGACCTTTGAACATCCTTAATGACCCAGCCTTGATAGCCCTCTGCGGTTAAGAACTCCACAGATTCACTACCCTTTGAGAGAAGAAATCCCTCCTCATCTCTCATGAGGTCTTAAATGAGTGACCCCTTGTTCTGAGATTATGCCATCTGGACTAGACTCTCCCATGGGGGAAACAACCTTTCTGCATTAGAACTGTCAAGTCCCTGAAAATTCTTTTGTATTTTACAAACACTGCCGCTTATTTTTCTAAGTTCCAATAAATACAGGCCTAACCTACTCAACCTCTACTCTTAAGACAGTTGCTGCATGCCTAGTATTCACCTAGTTGACCTTATCTGGACTGTCTCCAATACTAATATGTCTCTCTAGATAGGGGACCCAGAACTGTTCACAGTATTCCAGATGTGGTTTAACTAGTGCCTTGTATAGTTTTAGCAAAGCCTCCCTACTTCCAGACTCTATTCCCTTTGATACAAATGCTAACGTTTCCTATTACTCATGGAACTTGAATGGTAGCTTTTTGTGATTCATGCTTGTAGACTCCCTGATCATTCTGCTATCTAGCTTACTGTAGTCTTTCTCCATTTAATTAAAATTCAGCTCTCTTTTCTTTCTGCCAAATGCATGACCTCACATTTTCCTATGTTACATTCCATCTGCCAAGTTTCTGCCCATTGGCTTTTGCCTGACAGTCTATATCCCTCTGCAGACTCTGTCATTCTCAGCATTTTCCTTTTCACCTATTTTGGTGTCACCCGAAAAGTGTGATATTTAATTTCTTCATCCATTTTGTTATATTATATTGTAAATAATTGCAGTGCCTGCACTGATCACTGCACACCATTGCCTACCTGGTCCACACAGGTTAGAATCATAGAGTCACGCAGCACAGAAGCAGACCCTTCAGTCCAACTTGTGCATGCCAACAATGTTTCTTAAACTGAACACAGTCCCATTTGCCTGTGTTTGGCCCATATCCATGTACCCTGTCCAAATATTTTTTAAGTGTGGTATTGCACTCTCCTCCATCACTACCTCTGGCAGCTTGTTCCATAAACACCACCCTCTTTGTGAACAAGTTCCCTTCAAGTTCCTTTTAAATCTTTCCCCTCCCACCTTAAACCTCTAGTTTTGGATTTCTCTCCCTTGGGAAAAGACCTTGGCTATTCACCTTAATGATGCCCGTTATGATTTTATAAATCTCTATGAGGTCACTCCTCAGCCTCCTACACTCCAATGAAAAATGTCCCAGCCTATCCAGTCTCTCCTAATAAATTCAAAACTTTCAATTTCAATTACATCCTTGTAAATCTATCTTGCACCTTTTCTTGATCAATAATGTCCTTCCTAAAGCAGGGCAACGACCATTGCACTCAGTATTCCAAATGTGGCCTTACCAATGTCTTGTACAGCCGTATCATGACATCCTAACTCTTGTATCTAGTGCTCTAACTGATACAAGTGTTCTAAAGGCCTTCCCCACCCTGTCTAATTATAATGCCACTTCCAAGGAACTATGTACCAGCATCCCTAAATCTCCCTATTCAACAACATTTCCCAGGGCCCTACCATTAAATGTGCAAGTCCTGCCCTGGTTTGACTAACCAAACTTCAACACCTTGAATTTATCTACATTAAACTCCACCTGCCATTCTCGGCTCACTGGCCTAGCTGATCAAGATTCTTAGATAACCTTCTTCATTGCCCACAGGGATTTATCTGCCTTTATGAGCTTTAAGACTTTCAGCACATTGGTGTCATCTGCAAACTTACGAACCATGCCTCCTATATTCTCACCCAAATTGTTGATATAAATAATGAACAACAGTTGACTCAGCACCAATCCTTGTGGCACCCCACTGGTCACAGGCCTCCAGTCTGAACAACTCTCTACTAACATATACTGGTCCCTTACTTTCAAGCCTATTTTATATCCAATTGGCTAGCTCTCCCTGGATCTCACGTAATCTAACCTTACTAACCAGTCTACCATGCAGAACCTTGCTGAAGGCCTTGTTATACACCATGTAGACAATGTCTACCACTCTGTTTTCATCTATATTCTTAGTCACCTCTTCAAAAAACTCAATTAAGTTTGTGAGATACAATTTCCCATGTACAACTCCATGTTGACTATCCCTAATTAGTCCTTGTGTTTCCAAATGCATGTAGATCCTCTCTCTGAGAATCCCCTCCAATGTATCCACCACTGATGAGTTTCCTGGCTTTTCCTTGCAACCTTTCTTAAATAATGACACAATATTAGCCACCCTCCAGTTTTCCAGCACCTCATGCTTGGCTGTCTATGATACAAATAAGATTGCGAAGGGTCTCACAGTTTCTTCACTAGCTTCTCAGAATGTCCTGAGATATACTTGATTAGGTCCCAGGGATTTATCTGCCTTTATGAGCTTTAAGACTTTCAGCACATCCTCTTCTGTAGTGTGGATGCTTTTCAAGACATTACTACTTATTTCCCCAAATTCCCTAGCTTCCACGTCTTTCTGCCCAGTAAACACTGATGTAAAATATTTGTTTACGATCTCACCCATCACCAGTGGTTCCACACAAAGATGACCTTGTTGATCTTTAAGGGGCCTTATTCTCTCCCGAGTTGCTCTTTTGTTATAAATATACTAGTAGAATCTCTTTAGATTCTTCTTAATCTTATCTGCCAAAGCTATCTCATGTCCCATTTTTGCCTTCCTGATTTCCCACTTACATCCTATAGTCCTCAAGGGATTTATTTGATCCCAGCTATCTATTCCTGACAAATGCTTCCTTTCTTTTCACCAGAGCCTCAATATTGCTAGTTATCAAGTGTTCCCTACTCCTACCAGCTTTGTCCTTCACACGACCAGGAACATGCTGACCCTGAACTCTCATTATCGTGCGTTTGAAAGCCTCCCACTTGCCAGGTGTCCCTTTATCTATGAACATCCTCCCCCAGTCAATTTTTAAAAATTTGTCTAATACCATAACAATTGGCCTTGACCCAATTTAAAACTTTATCTTGTGGACCAGGCCTATCCTTTTCAGATTTGTGGTCACTGGTCCCAAAGTACTCCTCCGCTAACACTTTCCCTGCCTCATTTCCCAAGAGGAGGTTGAATTTTGCCCCTTCTCTAGTAGGGTCATCTGCATATCGATTGAGAGAGTGTTCTTGAGCACATGTAACAGATTCCTCCCCATCCAAGCCCTTAACACATGTGGCAGTCCCAGTCTATGTTTGGAAAGTTAAAATTCCCTACCAATAGAATCTTCTTACAGCTATCTGCAATCTCCCACATATTTGCTCCTTGACTTCCCAGTGACAATTAGGGGGGCCCAAAATGTAATCCCATCAAAGTTATCATCCCCTTTTTATTTCTCAGTTCCACCCATACAGCTTCACAGGATGTGCCCCAGGAATATCCTCTCTAAGTACTATTGTGATGATTTCCTCAAACAAAATGCCACTGCCCTTCCTCTCTTACCTCCACTTTTCTCCTTCCTATTACATTAGTACCCAGAACATTGAGCTGCACGTCCTGTCCCACCCTCAGTCATTCCTGAAAGGATCCCCTTATCCCAACTCTCTGTCATCTATTGATTAGCTAATTATCTTTTCAGGCTAAGATGCTACTTCAGTACTACAAGTTCTTATTAGGTCACCAAAAGTGTAGTATCTCATCAATTGCATTTGTTCTACATCTGCTACCTTCCCTTTATTTATTCTGCTTGTTACCTCTTAAAAGATTTCTGGTTAATTTTCCGGCATAATTTCCCCTTTGTGAAGCCATGCTGATTCACTTGATCATATAATGTATTTTTAATGCTCTGCTTTTATACCCTTTATAACAGCCTGCACCATTTTCCCAATAACAAACGTTAAGCTAAGTGACCTGCCTTTTGTCTCCTTCCTTTTCTAAATTAAGGTGTTGCAATGGCGGTTTTCCAATCCTCGGAAAACTTTTCCAGAATATAAGGATTCCTTGGCGATACTGCCAATGCATCCATTATCTCTGAAATGTCTTTCTCTGATATCCTAAGGTACTTCCTATCTGATGCCAGGGACTTAGTGGTCTTTCACCCCATTAGTTTCCCTGGCATTTTTTTCTTTATTAATAATTCTTGTATTTGTTTCCTCTCCTTTTTCCCTTGAATATTTGCTAAGTTTGGAATGCTATCAATGTTTTCTACTGTGAAGACGAATGCAAAGCATTTATTCAACACCTCTGCCATTTCCGGGTTCCACATCGTTATTTCCCCAGCCTCAGTCTGTAAAGGCCCTATCTTCAGTTTAACTTCCCTCTTCCTTTTAATGTATTTAAGTAACCTTTGCTGTCCTTCTTCATATTGCAAGTTTACTCACAAAGTGTATTTTCTCTCTGTTTTATTATTTTATATTACATTTCTTAGCTAACTAGGTTTCTAAGCTAATACTAAATTATTGTGTCAGGGCAGCATGCATCCATTAGCCTGTCATGCTTCAATGATGTACAGTGATAGTTGTTTTGCGTGTACAGCAAAGCAGTGTGCTAATGTGAGGACTTCACTGGAGAGAACACAAGATGTCTTCTTATATTGTGTTCACCATGACAATGGTCACATAAGTGTGCTAGATCACGAGATGCATTTGTACATGATTCCATCTGAATCCAAACTTTCCCCTTCTGATTAAAATAAAAGAAAAATGAGCGATGTATAAAGTATATTTTGAATTACCCAAATTACCATATGTATGCACAATAGTTGTCAAAGATCATAAAATGTTTGTTATTCCAGCTAGTTCCACTTTTTGTTTATTTATTCACATACATGGCACACAGTCTGCAAAATGTCTGTAACTCACGATGGTACACACATGGATTGTTGGCTGTTTCTTCAACATTTGCTGGTTGGCATGATTTGCTCTCTGGCTCAGTTTCAAACTGTTCTCTGCTAATTCTGTTGACGTATGCTGCTACAGAAGCTCATATTTCCTACGATTGCATTTGCTACATCGAGCAAGGCAATCTGTTTTGGGACTTCAGCATCAATATTCTTCTGTGTTCTTGCAGTCAGACCCTCAATGTCTTGCGGCTGTTCATCTGTTTGTTAGTCAGTAGAGCCTGTGAAATACTGTAAATCTCTTCTGGAGCATTTCAGGTCATTATTCTGAGGTTTCAACTTGATGCTGCTGAGATGAGTGGCTTTACCATCGTGTCTGAAATCTGGAATTCTCAATCTTCAGATTTGAAATAGCACTGGGCTCCCAGATTAATTTGCCCTCATGGGTGAGTGTCATTCCAGCACAGAGCGACAAATTCACCTTCCAGGATTTCAGATCACCAGCTGGGAAAACTTTTTACAGGTCTGCAAAGCTTACAGTTTGTCAGCAAGCACCAATGTCTATCTGGTACTTTATGTTAATTTATCGCTGTCATTCTGCTGTCCTTGTAAGAATGGTTATAAACTATTCTTCATTTTTAAATTTGATGTAGACGACCTCCTTTAAGGTGTAGATTGAATCATCAGAATCTTCATCCACTGTATCTCCAATACCCACAGTTGATTTGCCCATATTGTTGTCTGACATCTTTGTAGCAATTGACTTCAATGCTTTTATGATCCTGTTTGCCTTCTTCCTGGCTAAACACTTGCATGCAAAATGGTTTAGCTTCTTTAGTTAAAACTTTATTTTTTCCACTTGTAAGCCAAATCACTTAAGCGTGTCAGGTTTCCATTCCAAAAATACAGGCATCGCCGGCATTTATTGCTCATCCCAGATTGCCCTTGAGAAGGTGGTGGTGAGCTGTCTTCATCAACTGCTGTAGGTAGACCCATAATGTCATTAGGGAGGGAATTCCAGGGTTTTCACCCAGTGACACTGAAGGAGCAGTAATGTATTTCCAAGTCAGGATGGTGAGTGGCTTGGAAGAGAACTTCTGTTGGGTTTCAAACCCATGTTCCCAGATCATTAGTCCAGAGCTCTGGATTTCTCATCCCTTGACAGTGCCATGAAGAACGCTGTAACGATGAAGATTGTAAGATGCTGTTGAGTGACATCAACCAGCAACAAGGCAACCAAGTAGTCAGACAAATGCAATAAAAGACAGCATGTGCTTCTCCTGACAGGTATGTAATCACCTGGCAATGAGCTGTCAGCCCTCCAAAGTGTTGAATTTAACTTTGAAACGTTATTCTTGTAAACTTTGTTTTACCAATATGTGTAATAGTTGAATTGATAACACCTGTTTATGTACAACCATGTGTATGTGTTTGAGGTACATCATTATGTTGAGAAGTTCGGATTTGAATGCTGCCACAGCAGATGGTAGGATTTGATTTCAATAAAAAGTCTGGAATTAAAGAGTCTCATGATGACCATGAAACCATTGTCAATTATCGGAAAAACTCATCTGGTTCACTAATGTCCTTTAGGGAGGGAAGCTGTCATCCTTAACTGGTCTGCCCTACATGTGACTCCAAGCCCACAGCAATGTGGTTGACACTTAATGCTCTCTGCACAATTGGGGATTGGGAATAAATGCTGACCTGGTCAGCATCGCCCACATCCTGTGAATAAATAATGAAAAGGAAAGTGATATTGTGTTACATCTCATGATCCTTCAGTCAGTATATCCTTTAAGACATACAGTATCTGAAAAATGTGTTGCTGGAAAAGTGCAGCAGGTCAGGCAGCATCCAAGGAGCTGGAGAATCGACGTTTCAGGAATGAGGAGGGTGTGCCAAGCGCGCTAAGATAAAAGGTAGGGAGGAGGGACTTGGGGGAGGGGCGTTGGGAATGCGATAGGTGGAAGGAGGTTAAGGTGAGGGTGATAGGCCGGAGAGGGAG
>NC_057712.1:70132437-70137573 GCF_004010195.1 Chiloscyllium plagiosum
GATGGAGGAGGCCAAGGACCTGCATGTCCTTGGCGGAGTGGGAGGGGGAGTTAAAGTGTTCAGCCACAGGGCGGTTGGGTTGGTTGGTGCAGGTGTCCCAGAGGTGTTCTCTGAAATGTTCCGCAAGTAGGCGGTCTGTCTCCCCAATGTACAGGAGGCCACATCGGGTATAAATGATATGTGTGGAGGTGCAGGTGAATACAGTATGCTAACATGCCCTTAAGAGAATGCTCATTGTGTCTTTGAATTGGAAGGCAAACATGTACAAATATCTGACAGGGTCTGCTGTAGTCATGTGACCTATATGATGCAGTACCTACTCTGAAGGTAGGCATCTTATGTTCACTTCAAAAGGTTCTCATATTAAGCACTGGCTGTATTTTACACTCTAACAATTGCGTTAGAAGAGACATTGAAGTGAGTACTGCAGAGTTGTAAGAAAATGGAGCCACTGACAGGGAGACATAGGATATGCAGAACTGTGAGCTGTAGTACAAAAAAAAGGTCAACAAAGTAAACCACAGATAAAACATTGCTTAATAGAAAATATCTGTGGCTTTCCCCATTCCAACTCCTGTTCAGATTACTGGAGATGTAGAGCAGAATTGAGAATTCACCATGCACAATGGCAGAATTATGCAATAGTTATGACCTTGCTAAGTAAAGCTGAGCAGTAGAAGTTGCTATACTTTTCTCATTGTTAAGAAGAGGCTGTTTCAAAGTAACTTCCATTCGAAATCTCTGAGAAGAGCAGAGCAAACACAAGGCTGAAATTTTAAACATTTTCAACCCCAAGTGAATGGTACATATTAACCATAGAAGTTCAATGTTAGTAACCAAGGAAAAAAAAAGTGTCCATTATTCAGTTCAGAAATGATTAAGCCAGCTTGCTGAAACCTGCAAATTTGCACAACGAGAAGATGTGCTTCGGGACCTTCTTGACACTTACCTTGCTGCTAGTATTGCGGTCTTGTATCTTGTTGTTGGTCAGCTGTCTTTTCTGTTCTGAGGCTTAGCTTGGCTTTGGAAGCAGAATTCCTGCACATGTGTGCCGATGTCCCATGGTGCCACATGCTTTAAAGATATCAAGAAAAGCTGGATAATATTTGGATAGGTACAACAAGCCACATCGGTCACAACCATTGATGGTTTGTTGCACTTGGCTGGGCTGCAGCAACAGTGTTGTCTACACTGAAAGCATATCATTACATTCCAAGATGGCTGCAGCAGGGTAGCAGCATTCAGTCTCCTACTCGCCCACTGCTTTCATCTTCCCATTTCTCTTTTTTTCTTCTTTTCTTTCTACTTTTCTCGACAGTTCTCTCTTTTGCCCTTGGGGAGCTCGGCAGAACTGGCAACATCAGCGACAGGGATGAGTGTGGACCCAGTGGCGAGAGATGGCGCCGTAGCATGGCGACTTCAACATTGGTGGGCCCAGTGCAAGACTCAAGGCGGGTGATAGCAGCACCAGCATCAGCAGCTCTGATGTCAACGCTGATTCAAAGAGTTACACCTTGCATTTGTTCAGGAAGTGAGTGATGAGGCCAGAGCGTGGTGGTGGCATTGGTGGTGGTGGTGAGCTTGACCCAAGACTAATTGTGGCAGTGGCAATGAGGCTGATCTGGACATTTTCTTTTCCTTTTGTTTCTGTTTCTTTAATTTCTGTTTTTTAAACATTCTAACTAATGTATTCTGAGATGACGCTGGAGAATGGCAGCCCTGTGCATGTTTTACTATACTCCTGTACTATTGTACTCGGGTACACATGACAATAAAATCTAAAATCTAATCTAATCTATGGTTTCAGACTTCTGTTCGTGTCAAATAATGTGTCAATGGAATGACCCTTTTTCTCACACAAAAGAGTATTCCAAAAGACTTCAATTGGTGTAGAGGTTATGACCAACTCAGTAAACCTCTTTGGAAGTTCTTCTTTGGAATAGTCACACTTATGTCTATTATTGTGTTATCTTGTGACAACAGACTCTAGGGATTGCTGTCTGTGTGACATGAATTGGAGCCTGTTCATTCTGAAATTAACTTGTACCTTGGGTTGGACTTTCTTGAACTCGTCTCGATCTTTCGGATCCTCAACGGAAAGACTGGACGTGTTAATTCTGTGAAGCCAATGGCAAGGAGATTCAAAAAGCTCTTTCCTGTGGACTAGCATGTAGTTGGAAACTGAATGACCAAATGAACAAGTTCATCCTGCAGGAAACACACACTGTAAAGACACCTCACTGGGGAGGAAGTCCCACCCTCAAGAACTGAAGCTAATCTAACCCTCAGGAAGGCAGCAATGTAACCTGCACCAAGATAAGTGAGGACAATTGGGCAGCTAGGGAGGTGGAGAGGTAACACAAGCGTTGCAAACTTATAAAGGAAAGGCTCCTTCAACCAGAGCTCGATTGTAGTAGCAAAATAGATATGGTGGGTTAAATGTTATCACCCTCTTGTTATCTGAAAACAATGTTTTATCTGACTTACTGAAACTTCAAGCCGTACATACAGGTGAATTTTGGAGTGAAGGGGTGAATGCGTGACAGGATAAAAGGGTGCAGAGTGTGAACTATTTGCTTGCTTCTGAAGGCAGCCTCCTAATTAAGTCTGGTGTGGGTTTTGCATTCCATTCCTGCCCAAGTGTCAGTTGCGGCCATTAAATGGGTAACTAATCAAACAGCGGTAGGTGGGCTTGCAGCCTGTCAGGGGGTTCTCAGATTCAAAAGTGTGTACTCAGTCCTTAATCAAGGGACTCAACATTGGAAAGAGCTTAATCCAGAGTGAAGCCACCTTTCCCTTTCCTGCAACACCACCTCCTCATTGTCATGACTCACTGGGGTAATGCACAGATCAAGAACTTGTTTTTTTATAAGGCTTTGAAGGTGTTTTATTCCTCTTTTAACAGGGAATTTGCAAGAAAGGTGAGTGAAAGAGAGCTCTAGCTGTTATTGGAGACTTTCTGGTACCTCTATCCAGGAAACAAATACACAGATTTTTTTTAAGCTTTCTCTACTGCACTGGCTCCACTTGGTCAGGAGCAAACCAAAGCATTGTGGTCAAGTTGTTTTCCTTAATTCAAAACCTATCAGCTCTATGCCGTCTTGTTTTTGCTGTCAATATTGCAAGATAATGTATCATTGTATATAACTCACAATGTACAAGTATATTTTGAAACTGCTACCACCTGTTTGCAGTCTTCTTGATTTAAAGCAGTGTCTTCCTTTTTAGTCCATTGTTCACAAATAAAGGAAATTTTAAAAATGTGGGGCTGAATGTTAGAATATTTTGTCAAAGTATAAAGTTAAAAATCACACAACACCAGGTTATAGTCCAATGGGATTATTTGGAAGCACTAGCTTTCAGAGCACTGCCTCTTCATCAGCTCCTTCGTCAAGGAGCAATGCTCAGAAAGCTAGTGCTTCCAAATTAAGTCTGGTGTGGGTTTTGCATTCCTGCTGGACTATAACCTTGTGTTGTGCAATTTTTAACTTTGTAAACCCCAGTCCAACACCAGCATCTCCAAATCTTGTCAAAGTATCACTTTTGTCAAGGTTTGTTCAGAGTTTTTCAACTAGTTTCTCAATTACCCCAAATTGGCCTCATTAACTATCCAAGACAACTTAAAGCTCCCCTCTCATTCAATGCCAACATGATTTTCCCAGGTACCGTAGCTGGAAGAACTCATTACTTCTGTAATATCCCAATGTCCCTGGCCCTGGAACTACTTTGGAACCCCAGCCATGCACCTCGTCAAGCATTGGCAGGACAGAGTTGCCCTTCACCATTAATGTAATGGTACGGCAGCTAAGCATAACTCAGGCAATAATAATGCCATTAATTATGGCATGAGCAAAATTGAAAAGAAATCAGATAAACAGAATCTATCTTTGCTTCTCTGAACAGAACAAACTGCTTGCATGTTGAACACCCCAACTTTACAGTCAATGATTGATCGCTGCAGCTAACACATGCTCAGGGTCCTTTCAGCTGTGACCTCTTCATCTGGAGCCTGTTTGGTGGTTCCTTCTGGATATTGCTGTTGCTCCTGGACTTGCTGATACATCTACCATTAGATCACAGTAACAGCAGCAATCACATCTGCTGTGGCTGGACCCATCAGTTATGCTTACAATGACCCTGTGTGGAAGCAGAAGCAAAAGTACAGACCCTGAGTAATAACAGCAATTAGCATTTATAATCCCATCTCATCCTGGCACTTTGACATTGGACCTTATTTGGATGAATACATCAGTCAAGTTGCAAACAGATAGTAGCAGAGTGTAAGTGCAACATGAACACTGAAACCTTCTCCTCCAATCCCCACATCACCTACGCAAGGCTTCATTGTGTATAAGAGAATCTTGACCCATACTGAAAGTTCAGGTGGAGAGAGAATCAATTCCACATCCATCTGTACTCTAGGAGGTTTTGCATTAATTGTATGTGGTGTGGCCCACACATATATTTCTTTAATATCGCCTGTGATTACTGATAGAAATATCTATCTGCAGCCTGTAAGGACCAACAATATGATCAAAATTGTTTGTGACCAGCATTTGCACTCCACATATTGTACAATGTTTCAATATTGTTGGTGATATGATTGCAAATGATTTCAAGCTGTGTCAAGCCCCTCAAAGGGCTTTCTGTCACAGGGAAGTGGAGCCTGTGTTTTTGGCCATCAGGAAGTAACTTGGCCCACTGCACCACCATTTTCCATTTGCTGCCACCATTTAGCAGTTGGCAGATTGCGAAAAGCAACACATGTTGAGTTGGGCATTGCAGGTACCAGCCTGGCCTGCTTGTCAGATTGCCCACCCAAGTCTCCAGGTCCCTTTCTGCCTAACATTTGCTGGACAGCCCAACTCTACTGAACTCCTATCTGGATCAGTGGTGCTGGAAGAGCACAGCAGTTCAGGCAGCATCCGACGAGCAGCAAAATCGACGTTTTGGGCAAAAGCCCTTCATCAGGAATAAAGGCAAAGAGCCTGAAGCATGGAGAGATAAGCTAGAGGAGGGTGGGGGTGGGGAGAAAGTAGCATAGAGTACAATAGGTGAGTGGGGGAGGGGATGAAGGTGATAGGTCAGGGAGGAGAGGGTGGAGTGGATAGGTGGAAAAGGAGCTAGGCAGGTCGG
>NC_057712.1:70138436-70156303 GCF_004010195.1 Chiloscyllium plagiosum
TCTCCATGCTTCAGGCTCTCTGCCTTTATTCCTGATGAAGGGCTTTTGCCCGAAACGTCGATTTTGCTGCTCGTCGGATGCTGCCTGAATTGCTGTGCTCTTCCAGCACCACTGATCCAGAATCTGGTTTCCAGCATCTGCAGTCATTGTTTTTACCTCGTTGATTTGAACTCCTATCTGTTCACACCCCCGCTTCAAAACTGAGATTACAACTTTCTTCCTTACCCCTGATACTCACCATTACAGCTTGGTCCTGCCCACTATCATGCTGCATAGTCCTGCAGTCACCAACTATCAACACCCATCTCCTGCAGGATCTCATGGTTTCCCATACATGACCAGCTTCCCCATTTGTACATTAAATTCCCTCTCTCAACTGTCCTTCTACTGTGTGCATCCCAGGCTGAGTTACTTGACCTCCCTGCAGTAACAGAGTCTTCTGATACCCACTCATGACATTACAGGTTCCAACAGTGCTTCACTCCCCTGGCCAACTTGGATGGACAGCCACAAATGATGACACTGCAGACCCCTGTCCAATCTCCTTGAAGCTCCCCATTGACAGTTTGTACTGTACTAATAGGACTGACTATGGCCCAGTTTCCAGATTATAGTGGGAATCATCCTCTGACCTTCTCAAGTGAATGACTGACTGTGCCAAAGCCCTTGGATGGAGATGGGACTCTGCCAGCATCCCGCACCCCATGACTGAAGGAGATCTCCTTAGACCTGACTGGGGATTATTCCCCTTTGAAACATCACCATTGTTTTTGTTCATGGTATGGGAGTGTAACTGGCTAGGCCAGAACTTATTGCCCATCTCTAATTCCCCACGGGGCAGATAAGAGTCAACCACATTTGCTGGAGTCACATGTAGATCAGACCAAATAAGGCTAGCAGATTTCCTTTCTTAAAAGGACTTAATGAACCAGATGTTTTTCCAACGACAATCAATCCAGATACATGATCACCATTAGACTAGTTTTCCTTGCACAATTTAAAAAAAATCAAATTTCTCCTTCTGTCTTTTTGGAATTCAAACCCTTTTCTCCAGACAATGAGCCTGGAGTTCTGGTTTACGAGACCAATGACCTTAGCACAGTGCCACTGCAAACCCTAAAGTTTATTGGCTCATACTGTAGGTAGAGTTTGACATAGCACTGAGCATACAAGCAACCTGGTACTTCCTTTTTTCGCCCCCATGGCTGATGAGCGCTGACAGGCAGGACATGCTGCCTGGCTTTGTGTCTGCTCTAAACAGTGAAACAGGACATTGGTACTTGTGGACTGTTACAGCATGGCTAAAAGGGTGAAGCAACAAAGGGGAAGGCAAAGCAAGGCAGAGACACCATGAGCATCCAGGAAGGTGGTAAGTGTGTGAGTGGTGAGAAAGCATACGAGCAGCCCTGAGAATGAGATGGTCCAGTCTGTGATCTGGGTGCTTGTCCATACAAACAGTGTCCTTGAAGCAGCTTTGCATGAGAGGTGCCAGTCTTCTCCAAATTGCAGTATTAAAGCGCAGAAGCAGACTCCAAGTGGATTTTTATCCCAAACTGTTTTAACTTTAATTCATTTTATTCCAATGTGTCATTGCTTGGAATACCTATTCTCTGTTATCTAACTTCAAATGAAATGCAACGAACGATGTTCACAGCGCGCGCAGAAAAGACGAACTGAATGAGATCACGCGGGGCCCGAGAGCTTTTGCATTCAAAGCGCACGTAGCAAAGCAGAACAATGAAACCACGTGGTCGCACACGGGCTTTTTGTCAATAGTTTGTATTATGGAGCAGTCCAGTTATCTCAGGCTGACTCAGTTCAATTTGCATCTTGTTAAAGTGTAATTATTGTGACTACTTAATTCACTTGGCACGAACAACACAACTGGAAAGAGAACAGCAATGACCCTCAGCAAAATGAATCTGACCTTGTGGACAAGAGAAATGAGCTGGCAAAGATGAGCTACAGATGACTTAGTGCACAGCCTTGGTTGATCAACTCCAGTGGATAGGGTTTGTTGGTGGCATATCATTCCTGGTGGTGGAACTGGAGGGGCTGCTCCACTTCAACTTTCTTGCTGTATGCCTGTTCCTCACACAATTACAGTTGAAATGTAAAGTGTTAGTGGTATTTATGGAGAACATGTGAAATTCTGTGGGTTAACAATGCTGCAGCTTTGGGTGGTTGTACTGAGTGCCCTGCTCAAACAGGGAGTCCCTGCATTATTGTCAAATTGTTTTTGCCCAAATCCATTGATGTTATTGCAAGGTTTGTGGAGAGTGCAAAAATGGCACACGGTATCTTTTCAAATTTAAATTGCAAATTATACATACTCCACTTTACTCATAGTGTATTATTGTTATTTATCAAGACTGGTTTACTCAGGGATCTAGATGTACAAGCACACTTCATGGTTGGCATACATTGATGGTTAGCGGGGAGTTCGGGACATTTCCCTTATTTTAGAAGAAACAATATTGTGTCCTTTTGTTTGCTTTCTGTTGAATGTCTATGTTAGTGCCCAGTGTTGAATTTGCTGCTGTGTGGGACACGACTGAAATTGCAGGCACAGCTGGCTCTCCCTTCTATGCATTGCAAAGGGACATTTTCTGAGATCACTACCAGCAGAGATAATTCAGATGTTGTAGTGAACTCAAAGCACCATAAGGATACTTCCAGGCAATACCCTGAGGTGAAGCAACATTTGAACAATATTGATACTGTCATCCATACCATTCATTTTCTTATTTCAACTGTCTGTCACTAGTAAAGCCATACCATGCACAGATTTCAACACACTTCCCTCTCCCGTCCTTCATAAATTGCCACCATCTGTTCTCCCACCTCCCACTTACAGTCCTCCTTGTCCCCAAAACGACTCCACATCCCAGATCCCACCATTGACTCACTGGTGCTTGTCCTGAGTTTCTATGCAAGCTTCTATTCTTCTCCTCCCGTCCTTTCATGCTGCACTCTTCAACCACTGACCTCATGCATAGATGCTCAAAACTGACTGGTGCACATGCCTTTAAATAAACATGAACAGGGTTCTCTTGTGTTGCTAATTTTAACTTGAATGTAGGACATTATTGAAAAAAACATTTTCCGCTAATGAGTATTCATGCCATGCAAATGTATTACGAGTATGGACCTGCCACAGGCTGCGTGAGGCTCGACACGCCACTGACTTTATCTCTGCATCTCATTGTACCACCGGGACATCAATATTTCACATCCTGCCTAATTTAATCACACTGAACACTAGGTTTCTTGCTTGATAAAATCTCAACCTCCACTGTCAGTAATGTGCAGAACAGCAGAATCATGACATTTCAACCCAGAGAGAAAGGCAAGTGCGAAAGTAAGTTTGGGAAAGCTAAGGAGCTCAATTCGGCTCGACTTTTAGAATGCACTTAGAACAGGTGCTGTTAGTAATGTTGCTTAAAAAACCGAACAGTGACTAAAGAGCACATTGATGGCCTATTTTTGATCTGTCAGAAGACTCCCTTCAGAGATGGATGTCCTGTTACAACATAATGTTCCACAGTGTACATGGAAATGATTCTGCCAGAGGTGTACAACATGTGTTAAAAAAATCTATTGCCTTTGCTCCTGAATGGTTATGAAGTGCACACCTTCTAATTGTGATGAGATTAATGTTGTCCGTAAGTGTTTTCTTCACTTCTAATGCATATCTTGACCAAAAACAAAAAGAAGAAATTCAACTATTGTTTGCTGCAATAAATACAATCCGCCAGTAGTGAGCAAATTATGAAATGCTCATTGTTTTCCAGTAGTGGTTTACAATGGTCATCAGGTAAGTCAGTCTGAAATTGTCATCTTTGACACAGGATGGTGCATTGATAAGAAGCAAGTACAGAGTCTGGACAAAAATGTTGATTTGATGTTGACAACATAATGTTCGCTCTGAATACAGTACTATAGCTATAGACTGTCGTCTTGATATGAAGCCAAACTGGGACATGCTCACAACAGTGGAAGATTATTCTAACCTGCACTAAATTATTTATCAGAGACTGCAAGAAGGCGTCTCCCAATGGGGTCTCCTCTAAACTGGGGAGACTGGGCGCCTCTTAGCAGAGCGCTTCAGGGAACATCTCCAGGACACCCGCACCAATTAATCCAACCACCCCGTGGCCCAACATTTCAACTCCCCCTCCCACTCTGCCGAGGAAGTGCAGGTCCTGGGCCTCCTCCACCTCCGCTCCCTCACCATCCAACACCTGGAGGAAGAATGCGTCATCTTCCGCCTCAGAACACTTCAACCCCAGGACATCAATGTGGACTTCACCAGTTTCCTCATTCCCCTCCCCCCCACCTTATCCCAGTTCCCACCTTCCAGCTCAGCACAATCCTCATGACCTGTCCAACTTGCCTATCTTCCTTCCCACCTATCCGCTCCACCCTTCTCTGGACCTATCACCTTCTTCCCCACCCCCATCCACCCATTGTACCCTTTGCTGTGTTTTTCCAGCACCACTCTAATCTAGACTCTGATATACAGTATCTGCAGTCCTCACTTTTGCCTACAGTAATGTAGAGCCTATTCTTATATGTAAATAGATGCTGAGATGCAATAAACCACATCTTGTTTACTCTACAAGACTGTTTTCATTGGATCACAACGTGGCTATCCTTACATACCACACAAACCACTAAGGTACCCAAACACTTTGAAGATATAAGTGGCAACACAAAACATGATAATTAGTGGGAAGACTTAATTTGGCAGTACCAATCTTAATGAAGCAAACAAGACTTCAAAGAAAAGAGACACTACTGATTGCTGAGGATAGAAAGCATCAAAAAACCTCACAGCAACATTCAGCACTGAAGAATGGTACAAAGTATTCGAGACCTAATCAGAGACACGGAAGAATCTGTAACTCCAATGCACCAGGGCAGGCTGCACTGTGAGGCAGTGTTCTATGAAGTGGTCCCAAGTCTGAGTATAGATGGTGAGTGAACCATCAAAGATTGCATGAGTCAAAACTAAAAAAATCCTTGGTACAAAAAGCAAACTTTAAATGGGGGCAGTTATTCAGACCAAAGGGACAAATATTTTAATAATAACTTGAAGCAAACATTGATTTCACTGTCTTAGCAAATGGATAGTACAAAACTCAGTAGGAAAAAATAGAACCAACAAAACTAAGAGAAAAGTAGAACTGCCATTACAGCAAAATAAAAAAAGATAAAATACTTAAATCATTTTAGGAAACGATTTACAGATAAATGGAAAACAGAGATCTACAGATAGACGGAAAACAAAAATGCATTGACACAAATTGAAATGTGATGCATAGAACTCCATGAAATACACCACTAAGAAGAGACAAACATTGTCTCAAGATTGTTGACACTGAAAAGAAGAAGAAAAGTACCTGCTGCATCAGGAGCAACATCTATTTGAAACATATAGAAGAGACTCAAGGTCTTGCAGTTTAAAAAAGAACCTTAGACAGTCCAGGACAACTACCTTATATCCAACAAACTACCATTCTTCCAATTCTGAAAAGAAAATATTCAGGGAGGATAGTGAAAACTCTTGATCATCAGAATTTGTAAAGGCAAACGCATGTGGGAAGATGAGCTAATGGTAAGTGTAGTCACATAAACAAATATATAGCAATAATAGTTAGCAGAGAAATGCTTGTGAGTTGTATGTGGGTCTGAATGGATCTTGAATGAAACTTAATTGAGTGCAATAAGCACCATCTACTAAATTTATGTTAAGAGGATGTGGTGAGAGAGTAAAAATAAGATCTTGCGGGAGACGCCTAAGGCAAGGTCCTCCAGACAGATTGTGTTGTAACATAAGCCAATAATTATAACCTTCAAATAGTTGAAGACATGCAAAACACTACATCTTGGGAGGCCTCTCTTGTGGTGTAGAGGTAACATCCCTACCCCTGAGTAGAGAGGCCTGGGTTTAAGTCCCACCTGTTCCAGCAGTATGTAATAACATCTCTGAACAGGTTGATTAGGAAAGATAGATGAAATAAAAATTAAACTACATCTTGGTTATTCTACAAGGCCCAGCTCGTTAGATCTCTCATGCATACTATACCTCATTAGCCCTTAAATAACTCACACACATTGAAGAAATAGATGGTAGCATACACGATGAGGTAGAGCAACAAAGATATCTTGAAATACAAATCACTAAATATTAGAAGTTCTTCTATAAGTCATAAAAAACAAAGTGAGCACAAGACTTTAGCTACGCTAACATGAGCACAGCCTGATTAAGCCAACTGGCCTGTCTCTGTGCTGCATAACCCAATGTATCCTATGCATTAAACAGCATCTCAGTTGGGCCAAATGAGCTATTTCTGCACTGTACACCCAATGTATCTTGATGTATGCTAGAAAATTAAATGCTCGCATATTGTCTGCATTCACGATTGATAGGGTGAACTTTCTAACCCACATTTGTGTCAATTAATCTAGAATTGAGCTATGAGGTACTGTTTGAAAGAGCAGCCCTTTAGTGCCTCAATCTACAAATTTTGAATTCCCACTTGAGCGATTGAGTGGCTTTATGTGGGTGATTTTATGATTCGAAGCAGTATTCTTTGTGTATGAATGTATCTGTAAAACTCTTTCTGAATTTCTACTATTGTCAGACAAAGCATAGCTCACATTAAAATTTATTATATTGCTGCACAACTTAATGATGTAATTCTTCTTCTCTAGAGATCAAGGCTAATTAGAGTCAATTATGAGCAGGTTAATACTGTGATCTGAACCTACTCAGAACTGACTTCAAATGGTTGCAAACTCTTCAAAGTGGAAACTTTCAGTCGAATGAGTCTGACTTTGGCAAGCCCAGGTCCCAGAAGTGACCATCTCCCTGACCTACTTTAGCTGAATAATTATTACTTTCTACAAGAGTCAAAGGACAATGTAAGGTCCAAATAAATCACTGCTATTTCCCCAAAGGAAATTCTCTTCCTCCCCTGCTGTCAATTAAAATCTTAGAGAACACCCAAACAGGTGACCTATGTGTAGAAACCCAAAACTAATTGAAGGCAACATCTGTTCAGGCAGCATCTGCTCACTGTAGAGCAACAGAATGTGCAGCCATTGGCATCAAGCTGGTGAAGGTTCTTTGTGTAAGATTATTATTCGATAACAGGTTTCACTCTCGAGATAAAATGTCCCCCAGGCAGTTATAACCTCTGCTTAGTCCAAATTGTCATGATTTATGATATTTTCAGAACCCTGCCTTTCACGGGAGGATTGTCAGGTGAACTTAAAGGCATGTAAAATTCTTTGATGAAATGTTTCGGACTCTCTTCTAGTGTGCCTGTTGGGTCAAATCTGAAATATGATCTAAATTTGTAAACCTGATGAAAACTAAGATGAAAAATGTGGGAGTGGGATGCTAATGTGATGGCTGATTGAAGAGTAATGGCAAAGCCAACTTTAATTATAAATGAATGATGAAGTCTCCTGTATATGAGCTACTATATAGATAAAACTTGGCCTTCCCTCTTTGATATTCCAACGGTTTTCTATTACTTTTTATCTAATGACAGAGATAAGGTGGGTAGAGTCATTAGCATTGAATTAGATTGATGCAATACTCGTCAGCTTAAGACAATGAAAGATTATTGTTGGTCCAGAAATAGGCCATTCATCTCCTCAAGTCTGCTATTCCATGAGATCATGGCTGATGTGATAATCCTCAACACAATTTTCATGCCTTTCTCTATAACTCTTAATTCACTTACTGATTAAAAATCAGCCTTCCTTAGCTTTGAACATACTTAGCAACCCAGTCTTGACAACCTCTTATGGTTAAGAATTTTGCAGGTTCACTGTAAGCAGAAAGTCCTCCTCATTTCTGTCTTGAATGTGCAATCCCTTGTTCTGAGATTATGCCCCTATGGTCCAAGATTCCCTCAAAAGAAGAAAAAACATTTCTGTCAAGTCCCCTAAGAACCCTGCATATTTCAGTAAGGTCACCTCTCATTCTTGGAGAAAGTGAGGACTGCAGATGCTGAAGGTCAGAGTTGAGAGTGTGGTGCTTCTTTGGGATGCCAACTTGTGGATCATTTCAGAGAACATTTCTGGGAAACCCGCACCAGCCAACCCCACCGCCCTGTGGCTGAACTCTTTAACTTTCCCTCCCACTCCACCAATGACATGCAGGTCCTGGGCTCCCTCCATCGCCAACCCTAACCACCTGACATCTGAAGGAAGAACGCTTCATCTTCCGCCTTGGGACCCTGCAACCACACGGGATTAATGTGGATTTTACCAGTTTCCTCATTTCCCTTCTCTCCACATTATCACATTAACCTCTAACTCAGGACTACCCTCTTGACCTGACCATCTCCTTTCCCATCTATCCGCTCACCCTCCTCTCTGACCTATCACCTTCTCCCCCACATTCATCCACCTTCAGCTTCCTTCCCCCAACCCCAGCCCTCTCCCATTTATCTCTTAGCCCCCCAGCCTACATGCCTCATTCCTGATGAAGGGCTTATGCCCGAAACATCGATTCTCCTGCTCCTCAGATGCTGCCTGACCTGCTGTGCTTTTCTAGCACCATACTCTCGATTCTGATCTCCAACATCTGCAGTCCTCACTTTCTCCATATATGACAATAAATCAAATCAAATCAAATTAAATCACATCACCTCACATTGACCCATATTATCATTACATCTGCCAAGATTTTGCCCACTCCCTTATCTGTATCCCTGTTTGTATTATCTGCAAACTTGGTTCCAGTACATACACTTTCCTCATCCAAGTCAATAATATACATTGTAAAGAATTGTGGGCCCACCACTGATCCTTGTGGCATACCTTTAGTTATTAATTTCCAACTTAAAAATGTCCTTCTTATCCCAACACTCTGTCTTTAAAGAGTTAACCAATTCTCGTCCATGCAAATATGCTACCTCCAACACCATGGGCTTTTATCATATTAAATAGAATAATGTGTGGTACTTTGTAAAAAGCCTTCTGAAAATCCAAATATATTACATCTACTATTTCCGCTTTATCTACCCGGGTTACTCTCACAAAGAATTCTAGTAAATTTGTCAGGCATGATTATCATGTCCTCTCTTCCCTCTGCTGTCCCATTGGGATTGTCCTTTCAAGTCTGGCAGGGGACACACCATTGTTCTGTCATTCTCACATTCCGATCACTTAATCTGAACTATCAAGATCTTTTCTCCACCGGCACCCTACACCCAATACCCCCCTTCCTTCCCCACCCCACCCCCGCCAAAAAACTATAGCATAAATGCTGTCCCCTCCATATTTCACTTCAGCTCTGATGAAGAGTCATTTAGACTCAAAACATCAGCTTGCACTCTCCTCATAGATACTGTCTGACCGGCTATGATCTCCAGCATTTGTTGCTTTCATACAGATTCCAGCATCTGCAGTAATTTGCTCCTATGATTTCCCCTTCACCACATTTCTATCCTGTGAAACTTACACATTCACCATTTCTACAACACTTACTAATCATTCAGATCTTAAACAATGACTATAAGCTGATCTACAGTCATATCCCACCATTAAGTGAAACAGGCGAGCTTCTTAATTTCACCGCATCCTACAGAAAGAACTGGAGAATAAGAAAGAAAGAGACAGTTGCGGCGAGAAATAATTGAAATATGATAAAATGCCAAGTGTTTCACTTGCAATTAAGTATGAGAGAAATCCAGTAACTGTTGTACCCATTCCATCTTCTTAAATTGAAAGAATGCAATTGAAAGCCGTTGAAATATCAAAGAGCCAAGGCTGAATTTTAGCAAAGTGAACTTCACATGCAGGGAAGGTCATTCATCTTTTATTTGAAATTGAAATAGTCTATGCCATGGCTTTTTGATCAGCTACAGCATGAGCATTCCACTTCTAGATTATGCCTGAAACATCGATTCTACTGCTCCTTGGATGCTGCCTGACCTGCTTTTGCAGCACCACACTCTAGACACAAATGTGGATGTCCAACTGATTAGTCTGGGTCTCAAGCTTAGCTTAGGATTGCCTCTTGGCATCTCTGATAGCCTTATGAAGGTCATGTGTAGATTTCCAGTAAATGTCATGGTTGCCTGACTTGAACGCTTCAGACCTGGACCTCAGTAGGGAGTGGATCTCCTGGTTCATCCAAGGTTTCTGGTTAGGAAACATTCAGATTAACTTCTTCAACACAGTTTTCTGTACACTTATTAATGAAGTCTGTAACGGTAGTGGCATACTCTTTAAGATTGGCCACTAAGTTCTTGAATGCAGACCAGTCCACCAACTCAAAGCAATCTCATAGAAGCCCTTCCATTATCTTAGACCAGCACTCTATTACTTTCTGTACTGGATCCTCAGGCTTCAATTTCTGCTTGTAAGCAGGAAAGATGAGCGCAGCGTTGTGATTGTGATCATTTTTCTAAAATGTGAATGAGGGATGGAGCGATAGGGCACTTTTGATGGCTATATAGCAATAGCCCTTAACATCTGGGGACAAGAACGTGTTGGTGGTATTTTGGGAGCACATTCCTGAGGTGGTCTGGTTGTAGTCATCGCCTGTGATGAACAAGGCCTCAACGTACTCCATGTCAAGACTGTTTCACACATTGTATACTTTGTCAAGTGCTCTCTTCATTTCCCCATGGGATGGGATGTCGACCTATGTCAGGATAACGGCGCAGTAGTTCAGGGAGCAGTAACTTGCCAGGGAGTAGTCCAGCACAACTCCTACATTTCCTGGATGGGTGACTGCTTCTGTTCGATCCGGGTGTTGGTGAAGGAGGTCTGTTGCTCTGAGACGTAAGCCTATGCACCTGATAGTGTCCTGGGCACCAGTTGCAGCCTTGAGCGTTCCTGGGGACCATGTGGTCAGTTTGATTGGGAATCCTTGATGCCGGGTCACTGTGAGGTCAGATTGTGTTTCCACACTGGTTGGGCCTCAGTTCTGGGATTCCACAAGGTTGGCCCTGTGAGAGGTTGGACAAACTCTAGTCCCTCTGGGTTTGTGGGGAAAGATCAAAAAAATATACTAAATGAAGGGTTTCTAATTTCTATGACCAGTATATTTTGAATCTATGCCCTTGTTGTTGATCGTTCCAATAATGGAACAGTTTTTCCCTTTCCACTCTGCCCAGAGCCTTCAATATTTAGAATAACTCTGTCAAATTTTCTCAAAGGAGAACAGTCCCAGCTTCTTCAAATTATTTCTGTATCTGAAGCTCCCCATCTCTGTGAACATTTTTGTGAATCTTTTCCACATTTTCGTACCTTGCACTTTGCTTAAATGTGGCATCCATAACTGGATGCAATGCAGCAATTTTGTCTATATATCATTAACATCACTTCCATGTTTTTATGTTCTCTGCTCTTACTAATACAACTTAGGATGCAGTTTGCTTTATTAACCCCGTCTCAACTTGTGTTGCCACTTGAATAACTTAATTATGTTCAACTCAGGTCCCTCTAGTCCTGCACCTCTTTAGAGTTGTATTCTTCATTGTATATTATCTCTGCATGCTTCCTACCAACATGAACTACTTCATATTTCTTGTGTGCCTATTCCACAAGCTTTGTTTGTTTGAGGTATATGTTCTGAAGGGGTTAATATTCATGCTGCAATAACTTCACAATTCTACTAATGTCATAGACAGTTTGTGGATAGAGACGAGAAGCTCTACTCTTGCTTTCAGAGGGAACCAATGTCTTTGTACCATCTTATTAAGATCCTGGTAGTAATGCCTGGTCAAATGTACTTATAGCTATCACAATAAATCTTATTATCTAAGAACAGCTCCTCTTTGACACATCTATAATGATGAGCTATAATTTTTCATGAGGTTTGCTGCACAGCCAATTTATCAAATTCATTTTGGATGCCTATGTACATCACATCCACAGCATTTTGCTCATTAGTCATCCCTGATACTTTGTATGGAAAAATTAAGTTTTATTTTACATAGACCAATTAAGGGTAAACATGATTTACCCTTAATAGGTCTATGCTGGCTTTCCTTAATTAATGATAAAAAATGAATTTTTGGAAATTAAAATGTCATTGATTTGTGTCTTTGGTTAAAATTAATTGTTTTCTAATATTTGATGCATCCTGTACTCAGTCACTATTACTTATCAAGCAAATAGTGTACGAGTTAATTTTGACGAAATCTCAGAATGGGAGTGCGTTTATTTTATTCACTATGGGAAACAGGCATCGCTGGCTTATTGAACATTTATTGACAATCCCTAGTTGCCCTTGAGAAGGTGATGTTGAGCTGTAAAGCCAATTACTGAATGAAATTTCTAGGCCTTAATTTAGAACTGATGCCAATAGCTGGACAAATATCCAACAGTTAAATTGTCAGTTAAATGATGCAAAAGATTTGTTGGCTAAAGGTATCAGCAACTCAGAATTGCAGCATTAAAATGATTGAATACAGAAACAAAATACTGCCCGTACTAAAAATTTGAAAAGTAAACACAAAATCTTGGAAAGACTCAGTAGATCAAGCAGCATCTGTGGTGAGAGTTAATATTTCAAGACTGATCTTATGTTGGAACTGGAAAAAGGTAGTTATTTGTTAAACAAGGAAGTGTTTAAGGAAGTGTAGTGACAGGAAAATGTTGCAGGGAAGAATTAATGAAAAGGTCCATGATAGGGTAAAAGGCTGGAGAGATTAAATGATAGGGACGATGGGGCAAAGCAAAAATGTTATAATTGAGACAAATGATGAAATTAAAGGTGAATCTAGATCTTTGATCATAAGCATTGCTCCCATTGTTTCAGACAGTGAGTACGGGAAATTGATCCTCTTCTTGCCATTTGCACTTCAAGTTATGAGACCTCACTCTATATCCTTTCTGTTAGTGTATATCAACAAGTTTAAGCAATAGAATTTATGGTGAAACACTGACTTTGAGATATGCTAACCAACGTATTTTCTGCCTTCAACTGCAAATGATGCCCTAGAGCAATTTAGTTTTCCCTATGGGGACATATTTCTGTTTACAATTTCATTGAAGAGGGGACAGAAAGAACAAAGGAAAAGTGAGCCTGCAACAATGGAAGGAACGAACCAGTTTCCCAGGATTCCAATTTGCTACAATGTATCTCCAGTTCCTAGAAACCTTATGTGGAATTGTGTGAGGATCAGATTCTTTAGTTTTATTCAATTAAAAAGGCCCTGAATGACTGGGTCACTTTCTGCATGAGGATTCACAACCCAGAGAAATGATGCACATGACTAGAAATAACCATTCAAAGTTTGTGAGAAGATTTGTAGCTCGGGTGCTCGTTGTTGTGGTTCTGTTCGCCCAGCTGGGAATTTGTGTTGCAGACGTCTTGTCCCTGTCTAGGTGATATCCTGAGTGCTTGGGAGCCTCCTGTGATGCGCTTCTGTGATGTTTCCTCCGGCATTTATAGTGGTTTGAATCTGCCGCTTCCGGTTGTCAGTTCCGGCTGTCCGTTGCAGTGGTCAGTATATTGGGTCCAGGTCGATGTGCTTATTGATTGAATCTGTGGATGAGTGCCATGCCTCTAGGAATTCCCTGGCTGTTCTCTGTTTGGCTTGTCCTATAATAGTAGTGTTGTCCCAGTCGAATTCATGTTGCTTGTCATCTTGCTTGTACAGATTTTCCAGAATACAGATGGGGTAATCTGACTTGCACTAACAAAATAGTGGCCAACTGCAAGAACTGATCATAGATGTCATTATCTTCAGTTCCAAAGTGCTTGAATTTGTTCTGTCCTCCTAAATCTGTTTCAATCTTCCATAAATTTTCTTATTTATCACCCTCTATTCAGGTTTTTTCCCTCCCATCCTACCTAAACCACTTATTTTTAAGCAAAGTTACAAATGACTTCATATAGAATTGTGAGAAAGGCAAACTAATGCTTATCATTTTAAAAAAAACACATCATTGCATGAGGTTGTTAACTGTCTAGGCCAATATGAATCGTCCAAACTTAATTGTCTAGTTGGAAGTTGAGAGTCAACTATTGGAGGTACTGGAGTTATATACAGGCTAGACTAGGGAAGGATGGCAGGACTTCCTTCCTAAAAGAACATTAGTGGTAAACCAGATTTTTAAAAAAAATGACAGTCAACATGGTCACTATTAGCTAGTTTCTTATTCTTGATTTTTTGGAATTCAAATGTCACCATCTATCATAATGAGATTCCAACCAATATTCCCAGAATATTGGCGTGGGGTGCTGAATTGCTAGTCCAATTACATTTCCCCTATACCACTACTGCCCCCTGTCCACAGCCTTTGATATTGTTAGGAGTCACACAACACCAGGTTATGGTCTGACAGGTTTATTTGAAATCGCCTGATGAAGGAGCAATGGCCCAAAAGCTCGGGATATCAAATAAACCTGTTGGACTATAACCTGGTGTCATGTGATTTGTCCATCCCAGTCCAACACTGGTGCTTCCACATCTTTGATGTTGTTGACCACATTTTCCTTCTCCATCTCCTGTCCATAATCGTCCAGCTGGGTAAGATTGCACTCATCTGGTTGCATCTTTAACTATCTACTTTTATCCAGAGAATGATCCATAATGGCTTTCATTGGATTTCTGCACAGTTAGTTGCTGCTGTCCCCCAAGGATCTCTCTTTGATGCTTTCTATTTATTGTCCATATGCTGCCCCTGGGCAACAACATTTGAAAACATAGATCCCACATATAAATTAATGACACCCAGCTCTACCAAACTACCACTTCTGTTGATTCCTCCACTGTCTCTGTATTATCAGGCAGCTTGTATGACATCCAGGAATGGATGATCAGATCATTAAACATTGGGTAGTTCAAAACCAGCATCTTTGGTCCACACTACAAACTCTATTTCCTCACCACTGAATCCATTCTTCCCTGGTTCACTCTGAAGGTGAACCAGATTATTGTCAACTTTGGTGTCAAGTTTAACCCCAAGGTGAGTTTACAACCAGAGATTTGCGCCATCACTAAGATCACATAATTCCACATCTGAAACATTTGTCTCAGCTCACTGTTACTGCAAGTTTCATTGATTCCTACTTGCTAATTCCAACAAGCAACTGACTGGATTCCCACAATATGCCTTCTGTAAACTTCAGATCATCTAATTTTTTCTTTGTTTATTTCATGAGATATCAAAATTGGAGGCAGGCCAGCATTTGTTGTCCATCCCTATTTGCCCCTAAACTGAATTTCTTGCTATGCCATTGCAGAGGGCAGTTAGGAGTTCAGACCTGAATTTTTATCACAAGAGAAAGCCTGTCATGTAACCCATCAGCTGCCTTCATTCCTATGTGAGTTTAGATGCCCATAGTATGAAACTGAAGTGTGCAGAGTATACCTGGTAAGTGCAGGTTTGAATTTTATACATTTCTTTGTATAATCAGACTACCTTTTTGGAGAGGTAATTTATCTCTTTGGATACGGTCATGAGCAGCTCAGGGAGGTCATCTAAAAATAGGCTTTAGGGAAAGTAAAATGCCTTTTAGACAGGTTAAAAGCAGGCATGAATGTTTGAACAACAATTCTTGAAATCAGTAATCGCTTAGTTGATTGGAAATTTTAACAGACAAAATCAACTCTCAAAGTGTCAAAAGCAACTATCAAAAGAACTTGCTACAACAGTCAAAAGGGTCTGTCAAAGAGACTGTCAAAAATGTCAAGAGAATTTTCAAGAGGGCTGACAAAACAACTGTCAAAGGGATCTGTCAAGATGTCAAGGCATTCAAAATCCAGCACTTTAAATCTTTGAAACAAAAGTCTGGAATGTTATTGCTATTTCAGACTGTCCGTTGACATAATCCCGAGGATCTCCATCAGCGAATTCCTGTTGCGTGACTGATTTCACAACCATCCATCATCACAGAAGGATGCCCAACATTTCGATTGGCAGTTGCAAGTGATTGTGGACAATTTGAAGTGCGGCTATAAATCAATTCCAAGGCTTGTTATTGAATAGAATCATATAATCCCTACAGTGTAGAAGCAGTCCACTTGGCCCATCGAGTCCATACTGACCCTCTGAAGAGCATACCATGCAGACCCATCTCCTATTCTATGCCTGTAACCCTGCATTCAGCATCCATCCATCCATCCCTGAACAGTAGGGGCAATTTAAATGGCCAGTCCACCTAACCTGCACATAGAGTCATAGTTATAGAGTCATACAGCATGGAAACAGACCCACTGGTCCAAATAGTCCAAACGAACCATATGCCCAAACTAAATTAGACCTACTTGCCTGTGTTTACCCCTCATCCTCCTATGCTCCAGTGTAAAAAGTCACAGTCTTATCCAATCTATTTTTATAACTCAAATGCTGCATTGCCAGCACCATCCTGGCAAATCTATTTTGAGCCCTCTCCAATTTAATAATATCCTCCTTAAAGCAGGGTGACCAGCACTGCACGTAGTATCTGGAAGAGGCCTCTCCAAGGTCCTGTAGAACCTTACCATGACATTGCAACTCCTATTCTCAGAGGTCTGAGCAATGAAGGCAAGTGTGTTAAATGCCTTCTTAACCATCCTGTCTACCTATGATTCAAATTTCAAAGAAATTATGTACTTGAGCCCCTAGGTCTCTCTGTTTTACAACATTACTAAGGACCCGATCATTAGTTGTATATACAAATGAGGGCATATACATTAGTTGTATATGCCCTCATTTGTTTTACCAAAATGCAATGCCTCACATATATCCATATTAAAATCCATTAGTCCATTGACCAAGATCACTTTGTTAACTTAGAACTGTGAGAGGAAATCCACACAGACACAGAGAATGTGCAAATCCCACATAGACAGTCAGCCAAGGATAGAACTGAACCCAAGTCCCTGGTGCTGTGAGATGGCAGTGCTAACCACAGAGCCACCTTGCTGCCCTTGTTGTTAAAAGGTATTGTGCAATTGAACAAAACGTCAGTTTTATTTTATGGCAATGTGTAATTGAATGAAAGTAAATGTTGTAAATGGATCTTTATGATTGCATTTTTTTCAATAAAGTAGTCTGAAATACAAGTTAAAAACTTTATTCAATAGAACTTGATTTTATTATATTTCTGCGTGGGTCCTCAGTTTTGTCCATGGTAACTACTTTTTCAGTTAGCCTGGTAGGTGTAAGGGCAATGGACAGTATGTAAGGGGTATTGTTTGGAATAAGTTGGCATTAAATTGAGATATAGCTAATAAAGGGGTCATTTGTGTGGGCAAAGAGGCATAGGTTGATAGTGAGGGTATGGGCTGTGCCGGTAAATATGGGTGACAGAGGTTGGCATGGAGTCTATGAGGGATTAGGCTTTGGACTCAGGACAGTGGTGGCGTAAAGTGTATGAAAGGTCATGGGGATGGATACAGAGGCCTGAAATGGTATGTTAGGAAATGAGGAGTATGTGATAGTTGAGAGGGAGTGAGGAGTGAGTGCTGGAATGCTGTGTTTATGCTTTATTCTATTTTTTTTTTAAACTTTGCTACATTGGTAATGTATTCAGGTGGACCTTCCACTCAGCCACCATGGACCTGGTATCTACCACTCTTTCTCCAGGTCACCCAATCTGCCTTCCAGTATAATCCATCATTCCCCAGATTAAAAATCTAAGGTCTAGACAACCAAGTCAGGATCCTGACTCTGCACACAAAAATCTAGGCTCCAGAGATTAACAATTGACCCTATTCCTGGAACAGAAAGGTGTTGGCGAATGACTCTTCGAGCACAGCAGTTTCCGTGTGTGTGTGTGTGTGTGTATGTGTGTGTGAGTATGTGTGCGTGTGTGTGTGTGTGTGTATGTGTGTGTGCGTTTATATTTGTCTGTCTGTGAGTATGTGTGTGTGTGTGCGTGTATGTGTGTGTGT
>NC_057712.1:70159323-70223199 GCF_004010195.1 Chiloscyllium plagiosum
TTTGTGTGTGTATGTATGTGTGTGTGTGTATATGTGTGTGTGTGTGTGTGTGTGTGTATGTACATTCAGTGGTTTATTGAATAAGAGGGTCTGAAATAAATGATATCTTCCTTCTGGCTGTCTTGTTCCATGCTCCCTCCTTTGTTTCCGCCCTCTCCATGCAGTTGGCATTAAGGTTCTCACCTTCTGCCATTCTATTTTCAGCTTCTCAATTTGACAAGCAGTGTGTGTGTGTGTGTGTGTGTATGTACATTCAGTGGTTTATTGAATAAGAGGGTCTGAAATAAATGATATCTTCCTTCTGGCTGTCTTGTTCCATGCTCCCTCCTTTGTTTCCGCCCTCTCCATGCAGTTGGCATTAAGGTTCTCACCTTCTGCCATTCTATTTTCAGCTTCTCAATTTGACAAGCATTTGTTCATTGTTATATGATCCAACAGCAAACTACTTTGATTCTGGAGTGTGGCACTGACATGGATTGTAGATTTCAACAGAGTTATCGAGACATTGAAAATCATACCTGCACATTTTAATTTCATTGCTAAATCACAAGTGTCATCCCAGTATGGGCCTCATTATGCCAGTTGTCTCAGTCAGTCTCAGTAATAACTGTCGTGGCAGCCGTGACTATAGGGGATATCCTTGATAAACAAATAATCATCTTAATTTATAGCTTTAAGTCACCTTGGAAGTTATGCCACATGAGAAAATATCATAACTACTTTATGTCTTATCATTGGAGGTGATTCGCATCACCCATTAGCTACACTTTAATGGAATGGAAATCTTCCCTGTCCTCAAAAAATGAGAGTTGAAAACTTTTGAGTGTCTCATACATTCAGCAATTTCCTCCTGGTACCTCTGGGAGCCCTGCCAGCCAGCAGAATAGTTTAGCTCCCTATCTTTTTTTGCTCTGATTCTTTTGGGAAGTAAATGTGAGGCATATGTCAAAGAACTATCAGTCATCTTTATCCAGTTTTGAGTTGCTGTCTACAGAAAGTTGCAAAGGTGAACAGATGTCACAAAACAAATTCAAGGTGATGTTGACTTTGACTAGAACAAACACTTGTTCCCAGTGGAAATGGGGAACAGACAGTCAGTCAGCAGGTGACACACCTCAGCTATAGACTGACAGAAAACATTGTCTGCAAGATACTGATATGAAGAAAAATCTAAATAAGGTCCTCTCACATTGGGGAATTTGTTGATCTGTGTGTTTGGAGCAGACACCACAATCTAAATCTCTTTGAATTAATCTTCTTCTATCACTTCCTATTCAAAACATGACAATGAACTTTTATTGGGAAATCTATGTTTCCAGTCACAAATATATTTTAAATGTGATCTATATGGACTTCAGTAACGTGTTTGACAAGGTTCCTCATGGGAGACTGATTAACAAGGTTAGATCTCATTGAATACAGAGAGAACTAGCCAGTTGGATACAGAAGTGGCTCGAAGATGGTGGTGGAGGGTTGCTTTTCAGACTGGGGGCCTGTGACCAGTGGAGTGCAACAAGGATCGCTCATGGGTCCTCTGCATTTTGTCATTTATATAAATTATTTGGATATTAACATAGAAGGTATAGTTGGTAAGTTTGCAGATGACACCAAAATTGGAGGGGCAGTGAACAGCGAAGAAGGTTTCCTCAGAATACAATGGGATCTTGATCAGATGGGCCCTTGGGATGAGGAGTGGCAGATGGAATTCAATTCAGAAAAATGTGAGGTGCTGCAGTTTGGAAAAGCAAATCAGAGCAGGAATTATACACTTAATGATAAGTGGGGAGTGTTGCTGAATAAAGAGACCTTGGAGTGCAGGTTTATAGGTCCTTGTAAGTAGAATTGCAGGTAGATAGGATAGTGAGACGGTGTTTGGAATGCTTTCCTTTATTGGTCAGTGCATTGAGTATGGGAGTTGGGAGGTCATATTGCGGCTGTACAGGACTTTGGTTAGGCCACTTTTGGAATATTGTTGTGTAACTTGAAAGGGTTCAGAAAAGTTTTGTAAGGATGTTGCCAGGCTTGGAGGATTTGAGCTATAGGAAGAGGCTGAACAGGCTGGGGCTGTATTCCCTGGAGCGTCGGAGGCTGAGGAGTGACCTTATAGAGGTTCACAAAATCATGAGGAGCATAGGTCAGATAAATAGACAAGGTATTTTCCCTGGGGTGTGGGAGTCCAGAACTAGAGGGCATAGGTTTAGGGTGAGAAGAGAAAGATATAAAAGGGACCTAAGGGGCAACGTTTTCATACAGAGGGTGGTGCGTGTATGGATTGAGTACCAGAGATAGTGGTGGAGGCTGGTATAATACAGCAATTAAAAGGCATCTGGATGGGTGTATGAATAGGAAGGGTTAGAGGGATATGGGCCAAGTACTGGTAAATGGGACCAGATAAGGTTAGGATATCTGGTTGGCATGGAGAAGTTGGACTGAAGGGTCTGTTTCCATTCTGTACATCTCTATCACCCTATGAAGCATTAACTTTTGAACGTACAGATAAGAGCTGAATTGGATTTTTTGGCAGCCCAAGTGTGCACTGCCATTTAATACGATCATGGCTAATCTGTTTGTGTTTTAAATTCCACCTTCTCATTTATCCCTCCAGTATGCTCGATTTCTTGCCTAACACGAATTGATCTACCTCTGACTTGGTCAATACAATTGTAAATATTCAATGACCCTGCCTCCACTACCTTCTGAGGCAGACTTTAAAAGGCTTCTGAGAGAAAAAGTATTCTTCTCATCCCTGTCCTGAAAAGGCAATCCCTAAAGTTGAAACAGTATCCCTTGTTCTGGACTGACTCACAAGAGGAAACAAAAAAAATTCCGAGCACCAACCAATATTATTCAGGCCAAATAGGACCTTTAGCTCTCAAATATTTTTCTTGCCTCAGAAATTCTTCTGCTTTTCTCACACTGCCACTTATATATTCCTGGTATTAATTAGGTTGATATATTAGGTTGGAATATTTTAAAATGGAGTCAGTCATTCACATTTTAGTTCATTTAAATATATCAGGTTGTGCTCTAGCTCAGGGTATTCATGGGAAATGGTGTATGGTCTGAAGAAAGGTTGTGGTGCGATTTTATTTTGTTTAGGGGTGAGCCTCGTTACTTAGGCCAACATTGATTGCCACAGCTTTATTTACTTTGAGAAAGTGGTAATGAGTTTTTTTTTAACTGCTGCAGTCCACATTGTGTAGATTCACCCACTGTGTTGTTCCAGGAATATGCCCCAGCAACGATGGTTAGGACCAGGCAGGGAGGGCTGAATTGACTCCATTCTTTTTCCACCCCCTTCCTCAGCTGTAACAAAGACTTTTAATTCTTTTTAGCATTTGTCTATACCGTGGAGTTAAACAAATAACCATTTACTGAGTTTGACCCCCAAAATTGACTTGAAAATAAGTGGTGAATAAACGGACTATTATTTTGCGATACAGTTGTTTAACAAGTTTAGTCCCACATAGAGGGAGGACAGGGAAAGTGGATGAAAGAACTTACAACATGATTGTACCACACTTCTAAACTCAATATTGACAATAATTAAAGCAAAATACTGTGGATGTTGGAGACCTGAAATAAAACATTAAGTCGTGGAGAAACTCAGCATCTGCAGAGAGACAGGGTTAGCAGTTTGAGTCCATTGTTTAATAGCCATCAAGAGTCATCAGAGTTGAAGTGTAACTCTGTTTCTCTCTCCACAGTTGCTGCTCAACCTGCTGAGTTTCTCCAGCAATTTCAGTTCGTAGTTTAGTATTGACAATGCCTTCTACACATCCCCTGGGAAACAGAGCAAAAGTTATCCCACAGTTAGGAAGAATCTGAATTATTGTAGGTTACCAACCCCTCCCACAACCCACAACCCTGTCCACCCACACATCTATACCCTCAATTTGTCTGACACATGAACCACGGTTCTGTAAAATACCTTGGAATGGATCATCATAAAAACTTGGTATTCTAATGAAGTATTTTCTGCTGTCTGTCAAGTAACTAACAAATTATACTTGATTTTATTTATTTTAAGTGACTACACTTCTGCAGGGAAGTTCATATAGGAAGAAAAAACTTTACATGGGAGGATTTGAATCCATTACCAGAAGTAGAATAATGAATTCTTGGCTGGATTAATCTTGCGGGTAGACATTTCTCATTTTATATTACTTCTATCAGTTTCTAATTTTGCATTGAAATGACCTGATTATTCCAGCACTGGTGCTTATGCAGTGTTCGCAATTGTTGCTGCTAATATAGTGAGTACCACAGAGAAAAAACAATCATAAAATGTTGTGGATGTTGCTAAGGTAATATCTCCAGACATTTAGAGAGGTGATACCTTAATTTGTAGTGTATAAAGCAGACTGTTCATAAAGGCTTCAGCTAATATCAATGTGAAAACCTCTTTAGTCTGATTTCAGGAAAGATTTTTAAAAATCAGGAAGGAATTGTTCCATATTTTCGCAGTTGATCACCACCATCTCCAGGACATTCTGTCAGATATGATGCTAAAACTGCTCATCACTAATGCTATCATGTTACTGCCTAACAGATGTTGCAAAGGGTGAGTGGAAAGTTTCCTTAAATTTCAAATTCCTTCCTGCAGAAAATAGTGAATTGCTCACCAGATGAGCAATAGCACAGGACATTCAACTTTTAGAATTAAAAATGGATGCCATTTGCCTGTCCCTTAAGCATGCGGGTCAGCTCTGAACATTGAGAGTGGCACAGCTACCCTTTTTCTAGCCCTGCCACCCCAACCCTCCCACAGCTACCCCTTTCCTACCCCTGCCACTCCGCCCTCCCACAGCTCCCCTTTTCCTACCCCTGCCACACCACCCCTCCAAACCCTCCCACCACCTTCAGAGCAGCTTCTGCAGCCCACGTGTTGGTTAATTGGGAGGACAGTCTTGGTGCTATTCTCTGATATAGCTTTATGAATACCAAGGTTTTGATGTCCAGCCCGGACAGATTTAGACATTTCAGCAATAATGGAGCTAAAATTGCTGCAGAGTCAAGGTCCTATGTGAATTGGAATCATGCAACATAATATCGCTCAGAGCGAAGCATGTTTTAAAGTATACACATGAGTAACCACGAAGTGGTTCACTTACTAGGTGATTGCTGATCTAGGGTTACCCAGATAACTACCTAAACTATTCAGTTCAGGACGATCTGTGTTGAAATTTCAGCAAAGAAGGAACACTCCTGTAAACCTACCTTCACTGGGCATTATACATATTGAATTCCTACAGTTGCATGTCCTTTAAGTTTAGATTTAAGTTATGTAAAAAGAGCCTGAGCAGTGCTCAGCATACAAGCTTGTTGTTAAAATAGCATGCATCATTACTATCCTGTGAAATAATGGCAAGCTTGATCAGAACCTTTCTTGTAACTCCCCTAAAATCATGAAGTGGCCTTGTCTGGAAAAGTCAGTCCTGAAAAGTACCCAGTTTACTCAGATCAGCTTGGAAGGGAACTAAACATTTGAGCAGCAGATGAAGTTAACCTTTTCACGCTATTGTTATGTAGAAGTAATACAAGTGGTATCTGCCACTTACAGGATATTACCAAGATCGGTAATACAGGATATTGTCAAGACAATAAGATATTCTGCCTCTCGAATAATATGTAAGTAATATATGAACTTCAGGGTCAGTGTGATGCCAGTTTTGTAGACCATATGTTCCAAAGCCATCGCTATCAAAGGACATGTCTTTTAGCTGTTCTCAACAGGCAAGAATGCTGACCATACACAATTAGCTCATGCTTGCAAAACACTAAACGCTGATTGCAACATTAAATGTGATTCCACAATTGACCAACATTTGCTAAGGAATTCTGATAATTCCAATTCTGTGTACTTGTGCATATGGGAAGTGATATATGTTAATACACTGGACCCTGCTCTTTGCAGAGCGAAAGAACATGTACACACACTGAACCCATTTCAAATGAACACAAAAGGTGACGGCCATTTTCTCATTTATTTCCCAGGACAAAGCCTTGACCAATTGGAAGTTTGGTATTTCATTCAAATTTAAACAAAACTTGGTAATCTATATCATCTGCATGACAATGCCTCTCACTCTGAATTCACTCTTCTCATTCATTATTAAAAAGTTGTTCCCCGTTAGTTTAGCTTTTATTGCATATTGCTTTGATAGAAAGGCAAAAAAACTTTGACAAATGTGTCATTTTTTTCAGCATTACTCAGATTTCACAGTTCTATTTCGCCTGATTGTGCAATTTTTTTGCTTCATTCATGGAATGTGGGCATTGGTGGCAAGGCTAGCATTTATTGCCCATCCCTAATTACCTAGAGGGTATGAAAAGTAAATCACATTGCCGTGGGTCTGCTCTCACATGTATTTTGGATCAGGTAAAGATAGCAGATTCCTTCTCCAAAGTACACTACTGAACTAGGTAGATATCTACAAAAATAGCCAATGATGAGGCTAGTTTTAATTTGGGATAATCACTGAATTCAAATCTGACCATCTGCCTTGGTTGGTTTCAAGCTTATTCCCCAGGACATTAGGTTGGAGTCTGCATTATTAGTCCAGTCATATTGCCATTACACCACTGGCTCGCCTTAAATGCTGATGTTAATTGCATAATTATTTTTAATTAAACAGAATCACAATTGCTGGATTTCAGAAGTAAAGTAAAAAGAAATGCTGGAAATAAACAGCAGGCTTGTTAGTTACTGGAAAGAGAACGGATAGATGAATGTTTTAGGTGTAAATCTTTCTCAGAACCCAAGTGTAATCTCCAAACCTGGCTTGGAATGAATAAAAACAAACATGTTTGCTGTTCAGACATTTGATGTCTGCACTGAGAGTTGGTGAATGAGAAGGTTATAAGGGTTATTATCTGTCTAAAGCCTAGTCTGCTCTTTAATTCAGCAATTAACCAATACGTCTAATTTAAGACATTGATCAGGGTAAGGCAACAAGCAGCTGCAGCTGTTAAAACATGGTTTTCAGAAACTTGAAACAGTTGTTTTGAGGTTTTGGTCTGCAGTGCGTGCTCTCTTTAGGTGCTCTGTGTAAACTGAGAGTTTGTTGAGTGAATGAGCAAGTTTAGTGAAGAGTGGAAGAAGGTGCTTTTTCTTCTTCAACTTTATTCAGTCTGTAGTCATTGGTATTACTTTGCTGGAGGGGAAGAAACTGATAGGCAAATAAATGCTGAGTTGTTTTTATTCTAATTGTAATAAGCAGTTTTTAAAGATTAGGTACTGCAGATCAGCTTGGCAAAGTAGAATATCTATCCTGAGGTATGTCTAAATTCAGAGATATTGAATGCACCACGTGTTCCAGATGAATGTGTTTTCTATAAGTGTCATTGGCCGCACACGCTTGCTATCTAACTTTTAGAATATGGGTGATGGCAAAAGTCACTGCTGTGCATCCATGAGGCAGAGAGCTACCTGTCCAACATGCTTTGGGAAGTTGTTGCAACATAGGTTAGTGTACAGACAAAGACGAAACGATTGGCCACCAGGGAGTCAAATGGAACCAAACAGACACGGAAGAGGGTCTAACTTGCATGCTAATCACTTTTCCATTTTGGATTCTGGTGAGGGTAATAGTTCCTCAATGGAGTGGAGCCAGAGCCCAGTCTATGGAAGTGAAGAGGAGGAAGAGATGAAGACAATGGTGATAGAGGATTCCATACTTAGATAATCAGTAAGTTTTTATTGCTGCAATAAACATTTATCCAGGATGGTGTGACCTCCCTGGTGCCAAGGTAAGGATGCCACAGAGTGACTGTAGGCCATCCTTATTTGGGAGGGTGAATAACCAGATGATGTGGTCCACATTATTATTAACGACAGAGATAGGAGGAGGTATCTCCTAGCAGTTCTGCCTGAACTGCTGTGCTCTTCCAGCACCACTAATCCAGAATCTGGTTTCCAGCATCTGCAGTCATTGTTTTTACCTGGTTAGTTTGCAATGCAGAGTGATGCCAACAGTATGGCTTCAGTTCCTGCACTGACTGAGGTCACTATGAAGGGCTCTCCTTCTCAATCTCTCCCCTCGCCTGAGGCATGTTGACTCTCTGGTTAAACCACCACCAGTCATCCCTGTCTAATGGGAGAACAATCCTTTGGGCCAGCAAGATTATGGTGACATTACCTTATCGCACAGAGGCAATGATGGATTTAAAGAATTATTACATAATTTACAGCAACTCTACATTCCTTCAAGGTGCAAAGATGCTTAAAAAAAGTCAGTCAAGAATAGATAGCAAAAGAATTTCAGGATCATATAAGATTAACAGAAAAGGCTTACCATGGTGTTCCCAGCTGACAGTAATCCTGAAAAGGTCAGATCTCAGAGTCGAACATGACTTGAAATACCATAGGTTTTACTTTCCTTTTTTAAATCACGGATGTTAATCAGTAACATTCACAAAAGGTTCCTAATGTATTTTTACCAAGAAAAAAGATGAATGTTTATAGCTTGAAAGAACATTAGCTATGTTATACTAGACAAGAGCTAACTCAGAGTTGAAAAATGTGATGCTGGAAAAACACAGCAGGCCAGGCAACATCCGAGGAGCAGGAGAATCGACATTTCGGGCATAAGCCCTTCTTCAGGAATGAAGAATTAACTCAATACAAACTCAGTACAAACATCAGAATGAAAGGTTCACCCCAGATTTCATTGAATAGTCACTCCTGTCTCCATGCTAAAGCTTTTGTTCAGTTTACTTTAGGAAAATTGCTGCACAATTACTAAATGCCATTTTCTTCATTTAATGTATCTGCTTAAGAGACTTAAAAATAACTCTTTACTCATTATTACTTAACATGAACTCCTTAAGTATGTCTTCAATAGCCTGGAGGGATAGCTTGCTTACTGATACACTGCAGTCTTCTGCTCCTGGAGCTTTCTTCTCACTGACTTGTAAGTACCTCAAGACCTTTCTCCAAGCTTGATTACTTGGAAACTTGCAATCGCACCACTTCTGCTGTTAGGGGCCTCTTCTCCCTCTGCTATGAATTTACTTCTGCCTCGTCTCTCTCTCTCTCTCTCTCTCTCTCTCTCTTTCTCTCTCGTTCGCTAGTGATCATAAAACTCAAGTTAGCAAATTCTTTTGCCAATATCTGGAGAGGTGGCTTTCTGGGATTTGAACTAAAACAAAAACAGAAATTGCTGGAGAAACGCAGCCACTCTGGCAGAATCTGAGCTGAGAAAACACAGTTAACATTTTAATTTCAGTGGCCCTTCTTCAGAACTAGACTCCAAACATTAATTTTGCTTTCTCTCCCCAAATGCTGCCAGACCTGCTGATTTTCTCCAGCAATTTGTTTTTTTTGTTTCAGATCTTCAGCATCTACAGTTAATTTTTATTTTTCTTTTGACTTCCTGGAAATGTTTTAAACATCATGCTAAAATGACTCTGACCCTTAAAAAAAACCAAGTCAGAACAGAACTGACACTAAAATCCAGTTCTTCTCCACTTCAGAATCTAAGATCTCAAATGAAAATAATATATTACGAACTAGCTAAACACCTTAAAATTGTCTAAAATCGTAATAAACCAGGAGATTTGGAGGATTTTAAAATAAAGGAAAGGCATAAAAAGAAATTGATTTTTAAAAAGAACAGGATTTGAATGTAAACTAACAAAAAAAGTATTCTAAAAACTTCTAGTAATACAAAGGGAACATTTGGCTAAGACAGGTGGTGCATCAATTACAAGCAGATTCAGAAAAATTTATGATGGGGAATAGAGAAATGCAGAGAAGTTAAATAATTAATTTGGGTCTGTTTATTCCTGAAAGGTGTGAGAAATCTCCCAGGATTAGAGATCCAAAGGAGTAGGTAAAATGAGGATTTGAAGAAAATTAGTAGAATTACAATTAGCTTTATTGTCACATATTCATATGAGTACGGTGAAAAATTTACAAGTTGCCACTTACGACGCCATCTTAGGTACGAAGGTACTTTGGTACAGATTCTTAAGTACATATTTTTAGGGAAATAGATTAGAAAAATAAAGGAGTAAAAAGTCCAGAAATAAATTAGAAAAGTAGAGAAATAAGAGTTCAGACTAATTATCCTTCCAAACCAGTCTGCGCAGGGCTTCACCTCGAGACCAGGAGTTGAGTCCACACTGAGGCCATGATAGTTTAAGTAGTAAGAAGGTTGCTTTGGAGAAATCAATCAAATTGAAGGAAATAATCCCTGGGTCCTGATAGGCTACATCCCAAAATGTTGAAAGACAGCTTTGGAGATAATGGTTGCATTGGCAATCATTTTTTTGAAATTCTCCAGATTCCAGAGTACTTCCAGCTGCTTCAAAGGTGGCAAATATCACCCACTATGCAAGAAGGAAGGTTGAGAGAGGCCTGGGAGTTACAGACCTGCTAACGTCTCAGCAATAGTAGTGTGCATGCTCGAATCTATTATCAAGAATGCGATAAAATGGACACTACAATGTTAATGATCTGATCATGCACAGAATGGATTTGCAGTTGGGAAAACATATTTAATAAATATTTTAAAACGCTGGAAGGGATAGACAGGGTGGATGTGGGTAAAATGTTTCATCTGGTTGTAGAATCTAGAACCAGACCACAAAATTTCAAAATAAAGAAAGCCACATGGGACTGAGATTAACCCTTTTTTCCTCAGAGGGTTGTGAATCTTTGGAATTCCCTACCCCAGATATATGAAAGCTTAGTTATTATCTATGTTCAGAGATTGAAGATTTCTAATTCAGTTAGTTCTGTCATAACCCAGTGATTCCATTCTCATGCAATCCTGTGTTATAAGAAAATTGAGTAATAGCAGCATCATTTTAACTAATGGGGCCTGAATCACGTTATAACCAATACAAAGCTTTAAAAGTTCACGCTTTAGGAACAGTGTCCTCAATTCTTCAATTACTTTACAGTGAATTCGCATTAATGAAACATTCATTATGGCAGAATGACCTGTACTAATATCGTAAAGGTATATGGGGAAAGTATGGGAGAATGGTATTGAAGTGGATGATAAGCCATGACTGTTTGAATGTGGACCAGGTTCAATGGGCTGAATAGCCTATACCTGTTCCTATGTTGATATGTTATTCTCCTCTCATGTTGCTCTGCCCAGTCAAAAGATATCAAGCACATAAAATGGTACAATCACCTAGTTCCTGTGGGAAGAGTGAGTCTAAGCTTTAAAATACTCTGAAGGCTGCACTACTCATCTGGCATCATGTTATCATCTCAATGCTTGGCAAAAAATTGCAGACAAGTATTACCTTCCTTATAACAGGCAGACATTAGTTGAGCCTTTCCCAGCATTGATCATGAGATTTGTTATGTGCATTTGCTGAAGTGGGAAGCGAATTTGGAAGACAGTACCTAGTGGGCAGAATTTAACCTCATTCTCATGAATGGTTGGGAAGTTAGGTCGGGAAAGGAATGTGGTTTGGTAGGTGGGCAGGGCCACAGAATCAGGACAGAAAATAGAGAGTGTGACATCTTCTGAACTCACAGAAATTCAGACTCGAGCATGAAAAATTGAGAACTTTTGTTCCAAAGATGTATCATATTTCATATTTATTGAAGAACATCTTGAAGGGTTGTGGAAATTGAACTTATTTCAAATTTCATGGAAATGAAGTGTAGTGGTTTCTTTAAAAGAGATAATTGAAAAATGACTGTGGATATTGAAGATTTTTAAAAATCAAGACTTCCCAGAAAACATTAATAACTATTTGTGCTGCTGTGGACTCCTGCTGAGGCTGTTCAATGACTGTGTGAAGAGTGATCTAACATCTAGAATAAAGACCATAAGACATAGGAGCAGAAATTAGGCCTTTTGGGCCATCGAGTCTGCTCTGCCTTTTAATCATGGCTGAAAGGTTTTTAATCCCATTTTCCTGCCTACTCCCCGTAACTTTGATGCCCTTGGCAATCAAGAACTTATCTATCTCTGTTTTAAATATATGCAACAACGTGGATTCCACAGCCTTCTATGGCAATGCATTCCATGACTAAAAAGATTTCTCTTTATCTCTGTTTTAAAAGGCCTTGCCTTCACTCTTTCTTCAGGTCCTCATCTCTCCTGCCAATGGAAGCATTTTCCCAACATCCACTCTGTCCAGGCCATTCAATATTCTGTAAGTTTCAATCAGATCCTCCCTCACCCTCTAAACTCCATGGAGTACAGCCCCAGAGTCCTCAAACATTCCTCATACATTAAGTCTTTCATTCCTGGGATCATTCTTGTGAACCTCCTGTGGACCCACTGCAGGATCAGTGTAGCTTTCCTGAGGTATGGGGCCCAAAACTGCTCACAACACTCTAAATGTGGTCTTCCCAGACCTTTATAAAGCCTCAGAAATATATCCTTGCTTTTATATTCTAGTCTTCTCAAGATGAATGACAACATTGTATTTGCCTTCCTAACTACAGACTCAGGAGAAAGTGAGGACTGCAGATGCTGGAGATCAGAGCTGAAAAATGTGGGAGATTAGATGGGCACCTTTCCTAACAGACTTCTTCTCAAACTAGTTAGGAGAGTGGGCAAAGTAGTGTCAGATGAAATACAATGTGGGAAAGTGTGAGGTCATGCACTTTGGTGGGAAGAATAGAGGCATGGACTATTTTCTAAATGGGGAGAAAATTCATAAATCTGTCGTGCAAAGGGACTTGGGAGTCCTACTCCAGGTTTCTGTTAAGGTGAACTTGCAGGTTGAGTCTGTAGTTAGAGCTGAAAAATGTGTTGCTGGAAAAGCGCAGCAGGTCAGGCAGCATCCAAGGAGCAGGAGAATCGACGTTTCGGGCATAAGCCAAATCCCTGAAGAAGGGCTTATGCCCGAAACGTCAATTCTGCTGCTCCTTGGATACTGCCTGACCTGCTGCGCTTTTCCAGCAACACATTTTTCAGCTCTAACTACAGACTCAACCTGCAAGTTCACCTTAACAGAAACCTGGAGTAGGACTCCCAAGTCCCTTTGCACTTCAGATTTATGAATTTTCTCCCCATTTAGAAAATAGTCCATGCCTCTATTCTTCCCACCAAAGTGCATGACCTCACACTTTCCCACATTGTATTCCATCTGCCACTACTTTGCCCACTCTCCTAACTAGTTTGAGAAGAAGTCTGTTAGGAAAGGTGCCCATCTAATCTCCCCATTGCTGAAAATAACTCTCTAATTGACTTCAGGTTGAAACCTATTTGATCTTCGAGGATAGTTGAAGGAACTTTTCAATAATGTACATTTTGAGCAAGCTGTGTCAACCAAGACTTCAGATATAATTGTATGTGAACAGTGATTGACATGCCAGAACATCACAGCTGCCAATTTGGAACATTCTATGACTATTTCTTTTTGCCTTCAATAATCATTCTAATTGCTAGAAGCTGCTTATTTGTAATATGAATCTAGGCAGAAAGAAAGCTGTTTCTGCTTCTGTTTACTGACTGTGGGTGCGTGTGGGTATATTGGTGTGCACATGTTTTGGGTTATTTAAAAGATGTAACATATATGTTTACATGTTACCAATTTTGTATGTTAACCAGTTATTGCATCTTCCTTGAATAAGTTTTGATTTTGAATAATTTCATTTATTAAGGAAACCTCTCTGATAGATTTATTATTTAATACCTAGTTAGTGTGTTTAATTGGCCACTTTGGTACCTGTACAATATTTTTATGTTATATTGTGACTAATGGAGGAATGGGTTGGGTACAACAATGCACTCCTTGGTTGTAGTAGCTTCCAGAAGCTAATTAAGTGGCCATCTATGCTTCCATAGGCATTCTGCCAGTGGCAATGTGACCAGGTACTGTGTGGGAAAGTCCCTAGTAAGCAATATTTGCAGGCCTGGGGTGAGGGGAGTCTCCTGACTGGGTGCACCATTATCCATAAAGGCTCCCTGACCCCAAGCAGCAAGGGGATTCTAAATGACTGCCTTGTCCATAGCAATGAACTAACCTTGCTCCCCCACCACTCCCACCTCCCCACCCCTCCCTCAACCTTCCTACCCTCCCCTTCTGCTCTCCCATCTCCCTACCCTCTCCTCTCCCTCCCACAACTGCCCTCCTTTCCCACACCTCTCCTCCCGTCCCTTATGTTCGTGTCTGTTTCCCCCACCCCCAAGTTACAGTTGTAATCCCACTCCTGGAAACACTGCCAGGTAAATATGGCTGGGACAGAAGAGCTAGCAACTCTCTTATTGCCTGGCAGTATTTGGCTATGGGACCTTTGTTATCAATTAGTTAAAAACCTTGACAGCAGGCAGTTGACTAACTACCTGACGGGCTTAGAATTGAATCAGGAATCCTGGATTCAGGCACCATGGGGTTACCCTTTCTTGACTGCTTTCTCAGCCCTGCTGTAGGCATTACATTCAGCCATTGTTAGTTATAACCATGCCTGCTTTAAGGTTGGCTTTGCACCTGCCTCGAAAAAATAGTCACTTTCCTGAATGATTTCTCCTCAAACACAAACAGCAAGCTGTTCTCCATGAAGAGGGCAGTTCCTGCTGCATTCACTGCTATCTTTTGTGCACAGCAGTCAGCCTTCGAAGAAAATATTGCGTACAGGTTTAAGATAATGATTATGTAATCCAGATGACTCAGCAAGCACAAGGCATGTAAAAATGGGCAGGAATCTGAGGCAAATGTTTTAAATTAGCCTGTTAAATGCAACAAAGCAAAAGCCAACCATAAAATCAGCGTTGGTGCAAATGAGAGTGCAGAGAGGAATAAGCATCTTTCAATCCAATAATGGGAGCAGTTCTTATAAAAAGCAAAAATATGTCAACAATGTTATGATTCCAAATGATGGTAATACTGAAGAAGTTGAGCTCCACAATGAAATGTGGCTTGTTAGATTGTTTCTTATTTTTCGTTAGCATGGTGGGTAGTCCTGAAAGTATTTTCACAATGAGGCTGCACATGTTCATCAATAACAGTACGTACTGATATTACATAAATGAAAAAAATCAAACAAACGAAGCTACATGTACTACAGTTAGACAGACCTTAACACAAATATCGAAGCTAAGTTTCAACATGTTTTCCAAACCTATCCACTGCAGCCATTCAAGTCCAAAGAAATTATACCCCATCTCAATCTTTAATTACAGTCGATTCTGCTATAAAGTTCATTTCTTCAATGCGAATTGGCTATAATACAATTGAATAATTTAGACCATTATCTGTAGAACACGAACTTTCCTCACCTGTATTGGCGATAATGCAATTCCAGCCCATTGTTTAAATGGTGCTGCTATTACATGATTTTCTTACAATGTGGGATTGCACAGGAATGGAACATTCGCATTATATCAGAACAGACTGTAACTGACTCCTTCCAGGATTTATTTGTAGACTGCAGATGATTCACAAATCTGACAGTTTGAACTTTCTCAATTCTTATAGCTTCCAGATTTCAATTGAAACTTTCCTGGCCTGGAAGCTTCATAAACACAACATTTAATCTCGGGTAACTTGACTTCCCTCAACTTCTGCTAGGAAAGAAAACTACAACTTGCTTCTGAACTCAGTCCTGGTGTGTTCAGAATGGAACTGAAAAAGTTGCCTCTTAATTCAATCCCTGCATCTTTTGAAATAAACTGCAAACAAAGCTAATAGCCATAATGGTTACCCTTCTTGTCATAAATGCAACAAGATAAGCAACTTTCCGTTGATACCATGGGGGACTGCAGTCACATACTTTCGTAGCAATAGTGAAATAAGGTAATTGTTCTAGAATGATATGCTGATATTTTAAAAATAAATCTCCACAGCAGTATCCCACATAGACTGGCCTCTCTTTTTAGAGCAATACAACTTTAAAAGTTATAGTATATATTGCAACACCTTTCATCTCAATATAACATGCTCTATAACATGCACTTGAGCACAGTCATTTCTATAACCTGAAGGTTTTAGTTTGCAACAAAGCAGTATACCTTCTTGCTGTCCATGAAGATTTTCCTGATCTGATACTACTGTCCATTTCTTCCAGCATCTTCCAATCCAGAAGCAATAGATATAGGCAGAGCAGTATCTGCCAGAGAACACCATCAGGTCACAGTAGAATCAGGGGAGAGAGAACACATCCCTTTTAATGGTGTCTAGCTGTCATTTTCAGATCAGTTTGAAGATTTGGACTTTGAGCAGGGCTAGAATGGGTGAGTGAATGGGTGAGTAAATAGGTGAATGAATTAGTGAATGGTAGAATGCTGAATTAATAAATGGGTAGCTAGGTGATGTAGGTGAGTGGATAAGTGTGCCAATGGGATAGATGAATAAATTGTAGGGATTGGTAATTGAGTTAACCATGTAAAATACCAGGTTTTAAACAGTCTGACATCTCCTGGCCTACTATCAAAGTAAGGTGCTCAGATCTATTCCAAATCTCCAGTTTCAGCTGACTGCAAAATGTTCATGGAACATCAAGGGCAATAGGAAATTGCCCATCAGATGGACAAAACCTTTGTAGATTGTCATGTTAGCATTAATTCATATCACTGGATTCTGATAGTCTGGAGATCAGAAGAGTTGGACTATGGTTGACATTCCATGGAACCACAGATTGGTGATTTCTTTATAACTCTTCCTGCTGTACCATGGTAACTGGAACAGAAGTGTGGCTGAAACCCTGTATCCACCACACTTCATGCAGAGTTAGAATGATATTGTGGGAGTAATGTTGTGGAATTCTGGGCTCACAGAATATCTGAATGATAGAGCCACATTATTAATATTACACTCTAACCTCCAATGTTTCTGAGTCATAGTGTTAAGAGATTTTTCTGGTTTGTATGCAACCAATAAATTGCATTTTGCTATTTGGTGGTTTGACTTTAAGGGGAAGAGCAATTGGAATTGAAACAGAAACTTAATGTCATTTATGGAAATTCCTTCTCAGTACATTCCACCAAGTTGACATATTGAATAATGTTTGTGCAATCCAGCAATTATAGCTTGTACACCAAAAAAAAGACTGTTCCTAATATTAATGGACAAATACTTACATCTGCCCATTGGCAAATATTAACTCATTTATTTTAAATGGGTTAATGCCTGTGTTATGATAACATGCAGAGATTATCATAAACATGTGTTAAGTAGTTACTGCTGATATCGCCAGCAGCATATTTCTAGGCTATAATTATCTTGCTGCATCCTTGTGAACATTTCTCAGCCCAAAAAAAACATTTTTAGATGCTTATTTTCCTAAACTAATAATTTACACTAATTATAAATTCCCTCCATGCTCTAAACTTTATGAAATGTTCTCTCCTTTCCTTTCAGGGTTGTTTAATTTACAAACTGCATTTGTTAGTACATTTTCTATTTATTTCTGACCTTTCCTTGCCCTCCAAAATTGTTAACCTGGTGCTTCATTATAACTTCCAACAGAGCTTGGAGTCCTTTGTTATTGAAATATGCTGTTCTCTGCTAGCAATCAGCCATTTGTGCCTATAATTGCACACTCTTGTTTGAGATTTAGACATAATTGGCTTATTAGGTGCTTGAGAAGTGTTAAAGAATTGTTGTTTGAGATGTATTGTGATTGGCTGATATTTCTTATTACAATTAACATCCATTTTTTGGTAGAATCATATTACGGAATTATGGGCTCTTATGTTTTGCAGTTAAAGTGGCCTCGATCATTTTGAATATTTTGTTCAAGAGTAATTTGATGCCACAGTTCCTGATGGATATACTAATTAAACACATTATTTGAAAAACACTGTACTTTGAATTCAAAAGCTTTGCAATTTTGTGATTGTCCCCATATGTTGCATGCATATATTTTGAAGGGGAAAAACAACATTATCCATTGGAATTACGTACACATTGAAGCATTGTAAGATTCACTCCTTTCTAAGTTTATCGATTTCATTACAGGACAGCTTTCCCTCTCGTTTTGGAGGAATTCATTTTGTCAATCAGCCTTGGTATATTCATGCACTTTATACCGTCATTAGGCCCTTCCTCAAAGAGAAGACCAGAAAAAGGGTAAGACAAACAGATTGATATCTAAAGCCATGTTCAATCTCTACATTAAAAGTATCTGTGCCATATACTTGAAAATTTGCTATTTATTATGTTCACTAAAAGGTAATAGATTATTCAGAGCAATGGGGTCTTATAATAATTTAAGAGGACTATCTTTATGCAGTTTCTTTAAGCTGTACTCTATTCAAGTACAACTGCCCACTGGGAGTACAGAATCAGTTCATTTATCTTGTGTGCACAGACACAGCAATGAATTTTGATCAGATTTGCTACATTGTGCCACATATGTAAACAAAAAGGCTTTGCCAAACAAGTCGTCATGTTAAACGGTGTTTGTTTAACATGACACTTTGCTGTTCAGGGTGGGTTTATGACTTTGCAGTCTCAGTAGGAAGCCTTATCTACTGATAGCACATATGGGAAACTCTGGTGTGCTCCGCACACATTACAATACATGACTGTGTTTATAATATGTGCTCTCAGCATGCAAGGCTCCCCACATGGAAAGCTGAGTTGAAAAATCATCCTTTATAATATTTCTTCCATGAAAGCGTGGATTTACACTGAATTACTTTGTTACTGAATGCTATCTTTTCCCTACGTCCCTGTTGCAATGTATATCTATTTTTCAGCAGCAGTCATAAATATGAGTAGGAACATTGAAACTTATGTAACATCATTATGCATATTTTGACAGATAATTTTTGATGGATTTATGCCTTTAAGAATCCAAGTGAGGTATAAACTTGGAAACTAAACACTGATTATGCACTGAGGGAAGGCTCCTATCCTCACTGTAAATTGCAGGGGCAACCCTGCCTCTAATTGGCTAACTCAGCTCACTTTAACTTTTCAGGTACTGTTCTTTTAATTAGTATAAGGTGGAACTTCTATTGGCATCCAGGAGGAAATGCAGACAATCAAATGTCAGCAAATCTGTCCCATACCAGAAGTGGTGGCCAATGCTGGAATGATGAAGGCCTGGGAGGAAGCCCCCAAACCTAGATGAGTCCAGGTTCTCACTGGAGTTGGGTTGGCAAGGGGTTCTGTATGCATCCTGGATTATGCAGGGGAAGGGTGAAGATTGGGAGTCCAGCAGTGAGGAGGTGTCCCTGGTTGGTTGAGTGAGCCCTGGAAGTAGGAAACTCCACCCAGCCCCTCCACCCATGTCCTTCCACTGACCAGGACCAGGATGCAGCAATGAAAAAAAAGCATCATTCATCACTGAGACTGGAACTGGTGGACAACAAAGAAGTAACAGGGTCCCTATTCAGACTACACTAGCGTTAGAAAAGCAGGGAGGATCACCAACAGCACTAGCAACATCATGAAGCAGTAAGGCAACATCAACAGCTTGACCATCAAGCAATACAGCATCAACAATGTCACAAGCAAATAACACAATATTAACAGCATCAGGTAAACTCATCCAACAACATGCACAACATCACTGTGCAGAATGTGTGCAATTCACCAATGAGAGTGACAAATCCGAAATCTTCAAGATGGAGGTAGAACATCCTGCAACCTACGAAAAACCCGAAATCATATTTTGAGAAAATAAAGTAAAGCTAAAATGATTCTGAAAACGGACAAATTATTTCTAAAATCCATAATCTCTAATTAAGGAAAAATAAATGTTTTGAACTGTTATAATGATAAAGAGTGTTTTTGAAGGAAAATAAGTTTTATGTTATTTAGAGAGGTATGAACTAATTATTAGAAGATTGCACGTTTGGGGTGCCATATTACTGCTGCACAAGAGTTATGTAACAAGCAATAATGTTCAACCATCAATCCACCGGCCATATGGCAAAAGCTGCCATATGATTATTTCTAATTAATGGGAGCCAGAAAACATAGCATAAATTAAATACGCATTGGATTTAAACAAACAAATTTGAAGTGCTTGCACATTTTAAGGGAAAATTAGAGAGTATATGTTTAACCTGCACTCAACGTTTAAGCTGATAAACTCTGAGATCTGCCTGGACTCGTTTGCACACAGGGGCTAATTGTTTTTTTGTTGGTCATTGCTTGTAAATCTCAAGCTCCTCCCACTGGTTGGAAGGAACCAACAGGAAGTTTGTAACCAAAGCAGAAAATGCAGAAGGAATTCAGTAGGTCTGGCAGCATCGTTGTAGAGAGAGAAACGAAGTCATTGGAGTCAACATTAATTCTGTTTCTGTTTCCACAAATGCTGCCAGACTTGCTGGGTTTCACCAGCAGTTTCAGGTCAGCAGTATATGCATGATTTTGCCCCAAGTGTAGCACAGAATTTGCATCTGTGAAGAATGTTGACTTCTGGTGCATAATATGATTATTATTTTTTAAACTAATAGTTTGAATCATATTGTTGTTTCATTATTTATGCTATCTATGTTTATATGCTGTTTGCTGCATTGTCTTTCTAGATATTTATGCATGGAAATAACCTGAACAGTCTTCACCAACTTATACACCCGGAAATCCTGCCATCAGAATTTGGAGGAATGCTGCCACCTTATGACATGGGAACCTGGGCACGAACTCTGCTGGAGCATGAATATGATGATGACAATGAATATGTCAGTGATTCCTATAATATGTCTTTCAAAGATGTAGAAAAGAGCCTCTCTCCAAAGTCTATGAAGAGGTGTGAATTCTTCTGTTTACCCAACCCGTGTGATCATTTATACATGGTTAAGATAAATTTATCATCAAATAGAAAACCTGCTAAATAAATAAACAGGAAATTCTAAGCTCTGATAGTAAGTAGGTAACACAGATTGGAAGCAGTTCAGGGAAAGTTTACTAGACTAATACTAGGAATGAGAGGATTGCCTTAAGAGGAAAGGCTTGGCACACTAGTGCTGTATCCTGCGGAGTTTAGGGGAGTGAGAAGTGACTAAATTAAAACATATAAGATCATTCAGGGATTTGACTGGGTAGATAAGGAAAGGATGTTTTCACTTGTAGGAGAAACTAGAAGTAGGGACCATTGTTTAGAAATAAGGGTGTGTGTGCCCATTTAAAACAGATGAAGAAATTTTCTTTTGCTCAAGCATCATGAGTCTTTGGAATTTCCTTCCACAAAAGGCCATGGATGCATAATCTTTATTTTTTTTTGTTAGGCAAAGGTAGGTAGATTCTTGATTATCAAGGAGATAAAAGATTATTAGCACAAGCACAATCCTAGAAATTTCTCAAGGTTATATTTAGAACGTCAACGAGGAATAGTCCCTGTCCTGAAGTGGAGATTAAAAGATCACTAATTTTTTTTTAGTCCTCATTGGTATATTAGCTTATATCTATAATATATCTACAGGCAACTTTCCTAATCAATAATTTCTACTTTGTGTTTGCTGCCTCACTGCCAACAAGCTTCAAGAGACTGTCAGGAGAGGGATTGGGTGCAGCCAACTGGCTCAACATTAAATAATGTAAAACATTTTCCTTGCTTTGTGGTAACAGCATCTTGTTGATGTGCCTGGAAACCCTAAACAGAACAGACTATTCATGGTCTGCACTACTCAGATCAGCCCCATTTGGCATAAAACTCTTCAACAGAGGAATTAACGCATGTAATGTCTGTTTTTAGGCTGCTGTCTGTAAAATGTATCTGATGAATTTGGTAGGAGACCAAATGCTTCTAAAAATTAGGGAAAAGCTTTTCTGTCATTAACACGGTCAGCATTTTGCAATTCCTACCCCATGATGACAGTGCAATGCAAAAATGCTTTGTGACGACATTGCATTTATAAAATTAGTTGTAATTCTTGTACCTTAGAAAGTGTAGCTTATTTGGGTTGTTTGTGACTGAATTTTGGAATTAACAGGATGGAATATGAGTTTTCTGTTCAAATCAAGTTTTCTGTTTGATCCTGGAGAAACACTGAAAATGATATAATTTTACGTTAATTGAAAAACAGAAGAGTTGAAAATGTTCAAAAACTGACCACATACATTCAACGAAAGCTGTCCTCACTAAGTTTCATCTGTAGTGACCAGTTCCACTCTTTTTCGCAGAGTGGAACCTCAGTAAGGCACCCACTGCTTGTTTTTCCCAATTAAATTTTGCCTTGAAATTGTAAATCTGTTCTTGGAAGCTTGCAATTTGTTATCAATATTTTGCCAGCTTTTGTCAAATTCATTAAAATCATAAACTGACAGATGAGATTACTTACAAACACTGACTGCAGGGACAAGAAGCAGCTATTTAATTATCCTAGTTTAGACCTTTTGTTCACAAATTGTTAAACCATTTTACTCATTGATGCCTTGAAGGATATAGCTCCAAAGGACTCCAGTGGTACATTGTGCCTGTGACCGCTCTCTGAAAGTGCTATCTAATTAGTTCCAATCCTTTATTTTTCCCTATTGCCCTGGGAATTTTCACCCTTATAATGGGTGTCCATCCAATTCCTTTTGAATATTCCTCTTGAATCTGCTCATATTGCCATGTCCCTCACACACCCTCTTTCAGAATATTATTGAATATTTGTGCTCTATATATATATATATATATATATATATTTATATACTCTTTTTCTGATGTCCCTTTTGTCATTCATCTTAAATCTGGTGACTCTCACTTCTACCACTTGAGCCAGTTTTACTTATTGACTCATTCATTAATATCCATGATTCAAAATATATCTGTAAAATTTCCTTCATGTACTGAGAAAAACATCCCAGCTTCTCAAATAATTCTCTAAAAAGTGAAGACTCACCTTTGGTTCTATTTAAATAAAACTATTCCACTTCCTGTCTGTGGACCCTTGGCATCCTTCTTAAAGTGTGATGTCTAAAATTGAATATGATGTTACTGTAACCCAACACCCCCCCCCCCCTTAACATAAACCAGCAACACAGGAAAGATTTTTCCCAGTCAGTAATCTGTGAAAATCTGAGAGGCAAAGAACTATTTAAAGTAAAAATTAACAACTTTATTTCTTAAAGTATAACAGAGAATAATTAGCGAGCAACTCTTTTCAACTCCTTCCTCTCACCTATCTTTTCCTTTCCCTTCTATAATACTAGTCCGATAAAACCCCCGATTACGATTTACTAAAAAAAATCAAATTTCAAAACCAGCCAGCTGAGAAATCTTCTCTTTGTCGATTTGCTGTCCTGGTCAGTGTCAATGTATTTCTCTATGTCCACTCCTTGTCTAGACAGATACGACTCAGACAGTTCTGACTAGCAGTCTACATATGTAGGTCTTGTGGCAGTTCTCCTCCAACTGTTCAATTTTCCCCGGTCTTCTACCCCAAAGCATCAGATTGTTTCATTGGTTTTTAATATTGTCAATATACTAAATACAAACTTGATTGGATATTGGTATTTTGGGGTATAATTTAAACTAATTAGCCAAAATTGAATTTGTTTATGTCTCTAGGCAACCAGCTACATTGATTGCTGGACCAAAAGGTTGTTATATCTTGTTCTGAATACTTGGTACTGTCAGGTAGTTCTGTTAACTTTTAATTTTCTTAAAGGTATGGTACATCCACACTTTCATAACACTTCATATGAGGTGAAACGTTGTTTTCTACATGTCATTTGGTTTTATGCTCTATGCCTGTACTAATAAAACCAAGAATTTCTATGTATGTTTATAATAGTTTTCTCAACTTACACTGGCACCTTTAAAAATTTCTGTACATTGAGCCCAAGGGATCCTGCAATAATACCCCCAACTTACCTGGTGCACTTCATCCTCATCCACATAACTTGTCCATATAGATTTTCAAAGATGGTCTAAGATCTTGAAACAGTGTTAATTTACTGCTAGTACCATAAAAGGGACATAGCTTCTACACAGATCGTCTGTGCCAATCCATGTGAGGATTGCTGCACAGCGTCAGTCAAAAGGACTCCCTATCAGAAGCTGAGCCCAAAGAAAAGTGCAGGGTTGGGCCGAAGGGCCTGTTTCCACACTGTAAGTAATCTAATCTAATCTAATCGTCTGTGCCAATCCATGTGAGGATTGCTGCACAGCATCAGTCAAAAGGACTCCCTATCAGAAGCTGAGCCCAAAGAAAAGTGCAGGGTTTTTTTGTCTGACCTGGATTATGTATCGAGACTTCAACCTAGGTTGGAAGATTTGGGCTGTTATATATTTAAAAAGGACAGTGGTCTTAATGCTAATCCATAGGGATCATCAGTGTAGACTTCCCTCTAGTCTAAAAATGAATTATTCACTGCTACGTTCACCACCTTTAAGTTACTTGGGTAAAAATGACTATTAATGGATAACAATCCTTTTTTTGGGCACAGCTTTGTCAATTTCTGGCCAGTTTATAGAAACATCTATTTTTGTTCTGGTTGGTTCCAAATCCATCATAGTCACTTGTCCATTTCCGTCTTTGGATGAACATCATTGAACACAATTTACAGCCAGTACTGCAGGTTACTTCTTTATTTTCTCAATCAGTCAGTTTAACACTGCAACTTTAAAATGTATCAGATTACAAACAAAGCTGCCTCAGACTCACTACTGAGATTTAAGTATTACTCGTGCTGGTGAGGGATAGCTGGCTTGGCTTCAGTCACTCTGCTGGGTCTGTCCTTTTTATCTGAACTCCAAAATCAGGTTACTCCTTCTGCGATGGTCCTAGGTTACACTGCCAAAGTCTTCAAAACACATATTTTTATCCATTTTTGCTTAAAGTTTGACTCTTGCCCAGGACCTTTGTGGCTCTAAGCTCACCCATCCAAAGGTTGTATAGATGAGAAACGTCTGTTTCATTGTCCTCCCTTCTGTTTTGTTAATTGAATTTAATAGCCTTAATAACCTCGAAGATCAAACCTTTTTTTAGGAGCCCTTATCACCAGATTTCTGTTGAACAACCTTGCAAACTAGGCTCATGATCCTGTGAAATTGGCTATTTGCTTTCTCCTCATCCTTTTAGTGACTTCGATGTCAACCATTCTGGTACAGTTTTGGAATTAAAGCGCAGGCATATGGCTACACACATGAAGGAAAAATATTAATCATTGATGCTGCAATGCCCTTGATTCAATGATGATCAGGAATAAAGAAATGTCTCACCCTTAGGAAATGAATCTGCACACTCTTAAAGGATGCCTGAATCAGAAATTACATGCACATTTTTAATATTTAAAATTCTGCAGATACAAGAGAAGATAATAAAGCAGGCTACTGTGATGAAAGCTTGACCTGTTATGGACCTTTCACATTCAGCATTAATTGTATTTGACAGTTATGTGCAGTTATTGATTTCAGAATCTGCTCATGTTGATTGTTCCAAGGTCAGTTCATAATTTCTCCCTTGTTTTTCTGGAGATGCAGAGTCATGCCAGGAATGATTCCACAGCCACCCACTGTTTTTCAGTGCCTTCCCTAAATGACCATTTTACAACTTTGTACCTATTTGCTTACTCATGATAAGTCTTAGAAATTTTTTTTAAAATGTCACTCACAACATATTTGTTGCCTAGTCCTCATGCTGAACACACTTTCATTTTGCTTACAGATCCCAGTCAGTGGTTGAACCTGGAGTTCTGAAACACATAGATAAAGATGATGAGAATACCCAACCATTACTTTCCCTGGACTGACAGCTTCCAGGCCACACATTAATCATGAAAGAGAAAAGCACTTCTTCAGGATGAGTAGAGTAACACAGAGGATTCTGTGTAAATTATGATGGTAATATGTCACTTGGTATGAACATTTCAAATTAGAAATAGGCTGTAATATTTGCAGTACATCCTTGCCTGCCTGTTTGGGTGGTAGCTATTGGTAAATTATGTCTTTATTCAAAAAGTGGAAGTGCCAACTTTATTGTAAATACATTTTCTTATCATCATTGAAAAGTATTCAAAATCAAATTCAAGTTTAGTCAGAATTCAATGTAAAATAACAGTGAAAAATATTTTCTGAGCCAAGTTTACATGTTATGCAGCCTGTACTAAATGCTGTCTGTTTAATCTTTTGTTCTGACCAACAGCCTTTTCCTTCAAAAAGGTTATATTTTGGTAAGAGAGAAGGACACTTTGCCCAAGTAAAGGGTTAAGTACTTCTTGACAGTTTGATTGTTTTATGGCAACACTATAAGAATAACACTTGCTTTTGTATATGGCTTTATCACAATGAGAATGCCTCAAGTCCGCCATTTAGAAGCATTCTTTTATGATGCACAGTGCAAAACAGACACAATTTTCCATGATAAGTAATAGGTAGGAAGAGAATCCTGGGAAAGATCTGGGACCCTTATTCTAAAAATTTCACTTCAAATCTCCTTGCAATGACAATATGTGAGAAATCTATTTGCGCTCTCTTACAATAGCATCACTTTTTTCACAGAATTACAATTTATAACACAGAAAGTGGCCATTTGGTGTTTATGCCCCAACTAAGCATCCTCCCATCTTCATTCATCTTACTCAATAGTGGTAGAAAAAGGCAATTTCCAACCGTTTAACTAGTCTAAAAATCACAAATCTTCTGTCCATTTCTTTCAATCTCTCAACAGCCCTGCCTACTGAAAACATACCCACTAACTTATTAAAATTAATATTTTTTGTTACTTGTTGGGCAGATCCTTTCACGTGTTTATTTTCATTTATATATGTAAGTTATATTTCATTTGTGTTCACTTTTTTTTTCATGTAAATTATGCTTCCTCTATTCCCCATTGATATATGTTTCCCTATCCCGTGTAAATGTTGAGTTTTGCTCTCAGATCCACTTTCTGTATTGTGCAGCTTTCTCAAGTACTTCAATATGATCACACCTAGGCACCTTATTTTGAAAGATAAGCAGCACAACGCTTACTTCAAAATACATTTAACTCTGTTTCATAACACTGTACAATCTTTGTACTTCCTGTTATTTCAGATCATCCTTTTGCAGCTTGGATTCAGAACTGCACATATTCCTCAAGATTCAGTGTTTTATAGTAGCTAATAATTTCTCTCTCTGATTCATGCTCTGTTCTTCAAGTGAGATAATCCAAAGTTCTGTTTGCCTTTTTGCTGACCAGTCCAGTGTTAATAATATCACAATTTTTTCTTTAAATATCCATTTAACTTGGGATGAAAGTAAATGAATTGATTATATTGTCAGGATGGAGGCATTCTTTAGACTAAGTTTAAGATTTGCGGTTGTGAGTTCATTTTAATATCTTATATCCATCTGAGAGGACAAACATCACTTCAATTTAATATTTTATTCAATATATTGAGTCTGTGACTGTGTATCACTCCCTCAATGCTTCATTGGACTATCAATCTGGGTTCTCTGCTCAAGTAATTGGAATAGGGAATTGGGGTAGAACTTCCACAGTCAAAGACAAGAGGGTTATGTATGACCCAAAGTTGACATAAAATGTATAAATATTCTATAAGATGTTAAGGTTATGAGCTTAATTTTATATTTCTATTGTTTATAAATAAAGTTGCCACCAAGTACGGGAATAAACTAGACACAAACAATGGACAGTAACACCAGAAACATCTATAATTGAAATTCATAGCTTCCTTAAGGAGATTACAAAGTGAAATGCAGAAACAGCCCAGGCAGAGGATGGACATTAATTAGAAAATGTTCTGAATTTAATTATATGAATGGATAATTTCAGTTTAGTAGGATTTGTTAATTCCTAACCAGCTGAGATACAAATAACTGGTAGGGTTCATCCAGGAAATTAAGTGAATGTCATGTAATTTGAAAAAAAAGACGAACGTGAAGTTTGACTCAAATGCTGATTGAACTTTTATTCTGAGTTATTAAGTTAAAATTCTGAATCCAAAATAGAGTCAACAGTGCTAAAGCTAAAACATACTGAAAGAAGAAAATATAATGCATTATTGGAGAGAGGGGCAGAGACACCTGGGGAGTTAGTTTTCCATTGTGACTTCAATAAAGAAAAATCAGCAAGGAAAATTGTTGCCAATAGGCATGTTATGCCCTGCTGCAGCTGCAAGTCTCAGCCAATAGATTCCTTATTATAATACTTGAAGTGTCAGTAAATAATCTTTAACAAATAGATTGTGTTGATAAATTTAATTAAGTATTTCTTGCCTGTAATATTTTCTGCCAGTCAATGTAATTTGATAATTATAATTTTCATAAAATATGTTTTCTTACATTGCTATTCTGATGAACAGAACAAATGCACTCTTTCCATGTGTAATTCAATCCTTCTCGATAAAACGTTAGTGTAGATTGGGAACGTAGGATGTTACCATACGTACAGTGGTCACTTTTGTACTCCTTGCTTTAATTTATTTTAAAGTAAGGATGCCGATTGGCCTATTGATTTTGTATTACTTCCATTCTTGTGACTCCCATTGTTATGATTTGTCCATGGGCTACCTTTATTTATGACTGGAATGTGAAGTACTTATTTAAACAAAAGTGTATTTTTGTTAAATAGATCAGGTCACTGAAATAATGAACAGCAGATAGAAGCTCTCAGGAAAAATAGAAGAGTTTGTTTTGCACAATCTTTTGTTTTTATTGCAGCTTAATTTATTTTTCAGTATTGCTTGTAGAGTTATAGAATAATTAGACAATTTTCACTATATTAATGAAAGAAAATAGAATATACAGAATCAGAGATGTAAAAACAAATAAACCATATAAAGCAAAATAATCTCGGAGCATGCATACAGTAAAGATACCACTGAAAGGTATTTTCTTACCTATCTGACAAAAATGATTTGTGCTAAAACTACAGTGTTAGTTCTGAGACTGTCAACATGACCTGCATTATACTGTAACCTTTTGAAGAGTACTGTATGCTTAAAACGTTTCTCCCTTAATCGTGAATTCTCATTTCCTGTATTTATTATTCTTTACTTAAGGTTAGAAAAAATACTTTCTCTTCCATAATTCACAATGCTATTTTTCACATCTGAAACAAGGACGTGCAAATTATTAGTCATTTGCTCTGGATACCAGATATCACAGATCTTGTTGAAGGGACAGACTCCATACTGGGTATCTGCTATATTCTCATCGTTGTAGGTTTTTTTTCTCCCAAATCTATCTTTTGAGACTTACTATGTAACTTCGCTTCGTGACTGTGAACATTGTATAGAATATTTGAAGAAAAAGAATTGAGAGGAACAGCATGGAACTGATTTTAGAATGTTGTTGTGCTAGCAGCACTCTGTATGGAGATTACATTTACACCTCAAAAAATACTTATTTTTAACCAATTAAAGTTTGAAGTCAATCACAACATCTGACACAATATAAATAATATGCAGGTATAGCATTCTTTTCAAGGAGGGAATCAATAAAGTTAAACAATCTCCTCTTCTTTAAAGTCATACATTGTCAGAGTCATTATGGGAGTAAAGAAGGCCATTCAGCCCATTGAACCCATGCCAAATGTCTTAAGAGCAATAAAGTAAATTCCTTATTCTGTTCCCATAGCCCTGTACACTTATTTCTTACGAGTGCTGAAACATTTTCTTTTTGAAATTGTTAATCATCTCTGCTTTCACTAACATTATAGGCTGTAAGTTCCAGGATATATAATTTGCAGTGTAAATTGCTCTTCCTCACATGCTCCCCTAGTATCTTTTGCCCAATTTGTTCAATCTATGTCCCCTGGTCTTTGTACAATCAGATAGTGGAATTAACTTTTCTTGGTTTACCTATCACAATCTTGTGTCCAGTATCAAATTCCCCTCAATTTCCATAGTTCCAAAGAGAACAACCCCAACTTTTCCAGCCAAATATTATAATGAAAATCCATCTTCCCTGAAACCATTCTGGTAAATCTATTCTGCACACTTTCAAAGACTTTCATATCTGTCTTAAACTGTGTAGATAAAATCTGGACACAATACTCTAATTGTGGCTTCAATTGGGCATTACACAAGTTCAACATCATGTTCCTGCTTTTGTACTCTGAGCCTCAATGAAATTTAAGACTCCATGTTCTTTTATAACTGCATTCTCAATATACCCCAATACTTAAAAAGATCTATACACGTGAACTGCTAACCTAAGTACCTTTTAATGAACTGTGCCATTCCAGCTATATTATCTTTCCCTATTCCTTCTGCCAATATGCTTCACCTCAAACTTCTTTGCATTAAATCCATCTGTCATTTATCCAGTTATTATGTCAGACTATTTCAGTCTTTTTGCTGTCAGTTGACCCACTTCATTCCACGAAATCTAGCAATGCATCTTTTCTAGTTGGATTAAAAAGTGTTGGTCAAGGAAATTCTCCTGAATATATTTCAGATATTCTTTCTCCTCTTTTTTTGTACTCTAATATCATCATCACTCTATACTTCTTGCACGTCTCTGTCGGTTTGCTATTCTGTTTAAAGGCCTACAGTAGCATTAGCTTTATGCTTTGGAACTCTTAACTAACCAAATTATGTCGTTGGTCTCTTTAGCGTATCCTGACTTTTCTAAATTACAATGTCCTTCCTATCAGTACTTCAATCTGACTTTCTTGTTATCTGTTGACTATCTATTCGGACTACATTGTGTCCTTGAAGACTTATTACCTGTTTTTAATCATTTCAAACCACCTTTACTTATTACCATTATGTCATGTTGGCACAGCTTCATTTGTACCTGAAGGTTAAAAACATTATTCAGCATACTTTATGTATTTACTTGCATGCATTGTAAACCTATCATTGTATATTTTATAATCTTTTTCATGTATTCTTAATTAATATGGTGCCTGTTTCCTCTATTACAATTGAATACCCTCCTTTTTATTCCTTTTCTCTATGTTGGTTCCATTTTAATTTATTTCCCCTAACCATATTATAGTGAACCTGGTTTTGAGGACATCAGTTTCAGTTCTGTTAAGTGACTGTCGCTTTTGAATAGATGCCCCCTGACTCAGAACTAGTCTCATCTCCCTCAGACTCTGAAAGCTTTTCCCCCTGCACCATGCTTCAAGCCAACCATTCGTTGTCTTTCTCTATTGTTCCCTCTATTCCTAGCACTTGAAACTGGAAGTACCTGACAGCTCACTACCACCACGGCCTTACAAATAACTTTCTCCCTAGCTCATGAAAATCTGACTACAGGACCCCAACACTTAAATTATTTGTGCTGTTAAATCCAATAAGCATGACAAGTTTTGAATCACTACCTTCCTCCTGAAGAATATTCTGCTCCCAAATGCAATGACTTTTACTCTCAAATTCATGATGTTTATAGAAATGCATGGTCACAAGAGATGTGCTAGAGAACTGGAGGACTGCCAGGGTAGTGCCATTATTAAGATGTGGAGGTGCCAGTGTAAGACTGGGTGGCCAAAGTTAAAAATCACACAACACCAGGTTATAGTCCAACAGGTTTATTTGGAAGTACAAGTTTTCTGAGCACTACTCCTTCATCAGGTAGATGATGGAGCAGGATAATAGAACATAGAATTTATAGTGAATTTTTATAATAAATTCTTTGCCCTATGATCCTGCTCCACTAGCTACCTGATGAAAGAGCAATGCACTGGAAGTTTGTAATTCCAAATAAATCTGTTGGACTATAATCCGATGTTGTGTGACCATTATTAAGAAAGCAAGGAAGGGACAGATTTGGAAATTACAGACCAATTATTGTAACCTCGTGGTAAGGATGTTATTACAATGAATTCTAAGGGACAGAAGATATTTATGCTTAGAGAGACACAGATTAATTGGGGATAATGAGCAAGGATTTGTTTAGGGAAGATTGTATTTGACTAATTTGATCAATTTGTTTGAGAACGTAACTAGGAGCACTGAGTGTTATGCATTTGCTGTGCATTTACAACAACTTTAGCACAGTGTTTGGTAAGATCTCTCATTACATACTGGTTAAGAAAGTAAGAGCCCATGGAACCAAAGACCAAAATTAGCTGAGAGGCAGGAAGCAGTAGATGGTGGTAGAAGAATGTTTCTGTGATTCGAAATTTGTTTCAAGTGGGGTTCCATAGGGCTCAGTGCTGAGGCCCTTGGTGTTTGTGGTGTACATTGTTTATTTGAACTTAAATGTATGGGGTATCATGAATGATAGGAAAATGGTGGAGTGATAAATAGTGAAGAAATAGGCTGCAACAGAATATCAACAGACAGCCCAAGTGACAGAACAATGGCAAATGAAATTCAACCTGGGAAAGTGAGATAATACACTTGGGAGGGCTAACAAGACAAAGGATAATGCTATGAGTAGTAGGACCTGGAAAGTACTGATCAGGGGAACCTTGGTACATATCCCCTCAGATCCCTGAAGGTAGCAGGGTAGATCGATAAGTTGGATAAGAAGGTGTCTAGTGTACTTACCTTTATTAGGCAAGGCAAAGAATACAAGAGCAAGGAGGTTATGCCTGGACTGTATAAAATGCTGGTTAGGCCACAGCTGGAGTATTGCACGCAGGTTTGGTCGTATTACAGGAAGGATGTGATATACTTGAGACAGTGCTGAGGAAGTTTATCTGGATGCTGCCTGGACTGGAGGGTTTGAGCTATGAAGAAAGATTGGATAAACTGGGATTGTTTTCCTTGGAGCAGCATAGACTATGAGGCTATTTGATAGAAATGTATAAGATTATTAAAAGCATAGATTGGGTGGATAGGATTTTTCCATTCTAAGAGGAGTCGGCAAAAAGATGGCTTAGACTTAAAATGAGAGGTAGAAGGCCAAGAGGAGAGGTGAGGAGAATCATTTTCACTCAGCGTGTGTGGAACTCACTGCTTGAAAGGGTGATTGAGTTAGCAATTCTTAAAATATTTAAGCAATATTTAGATAGTCACTTGTGTTGCCGTACCCAAATGCTGGAAAATGGATTTAGTGTAGTCAAATCTTTGTTGACCAGCATGGACACAGTGGGTCAAATGGTCTCTTTCTGTGCTGTTAATGTCTAAGAGCCTGACAGTCCATCTGACCATGGACCATTATAAAATGACTGCCCTTCGTTCTTTGCCCAGAGGCATTCCCTTTGTCATCGGTATCTTGGGCTGGACTGAAGTCCTGCAGTCTCATGGATATTATTCTGGTTGTGGCACACACAGCCCAAAGACTCTTGTACTTCCTGCCTCCTCTAAGTCTTCTGGACGCTGGCCCAACGACTATCCTGCACTCTTACTGTCTGCCGAGTGACCACTTCCTGGAATGTATGGTCAAGGAATCTCACATCCTTATTGATATTCTACGTTGACTCCATCTATCCCCCAGTCTCAGAAATCCTGAACTCCAGCTGAAGCAGTTGGAAATACTTCCTACAGCCTAATCCACCAAGGGACATGGAGTGTCCTGAGATCCCCATGTGGCACAGGAATTTCAAGCAACAGATCCCAGTTGTCCATTCATAGTCTAACCAATTCATATTCCCTCTTCTAGAATCTGATTAAAATCTATATACCGAATATATTCTCATGATAGTCAATCCCATCTAAGATTCAACCTTCAGACCAGAAATCATTTGTTTTGCATATATCATGTGCATAAGTAAACCTCAGACATTTGGCCCAAAAAATCCTTCATTTTTCATCTACCATGTAACAGTTTTGGGAACAGAGTTGTTAGAGACATTCTGTTGAGTTTTTGATTTTCAAAAGAATTTGCCCTTTGCTGAGTGAAAGAAGGAATACCAATTAACAACATTGGGACAGCTGTTAATATTAAATCCAGAACCATGGTCAGCATCCAGTGTTAGTGTTATTATGATGTGGAAAAGCCGGTGTTGAACTGGGGTAGACAAAGATAAAAATCACACAAGACGAGGTTATAGTTCAACAGATTAATTTGGAAGCGCTAGCTTTCGGAGCGCTGCTCCTTCCTGATGAAGGAACAGCACTCCGAAAGCTGGTGCTTCCAGATAAACCTGTTTGACTATAACTTCGTGTCATGTGATTTTTAACAGTATCATTATTGGTATTCCTGAAAAGAAGCAGCTTGAATTTCAACACCTTAAAAATATCTCTGCTCAGAGAGTCATAGAGTTTTTAACTGCACAGAAAGAAGCCATTCGGTCATTTTTTTCCGCACTGGTCATCAAACCTCCATGTATTCTTAGATTAGATTACGTACAGTATGGAAATAGGCCCTTCGGCCCAACAAGTCCACACCGAAGCGCAACCCACCCAGACCTGTTCCCCGACATTTACCCCGTTACCTAACACTATGGGCAATTTAGCGTGGCCAGTTCACCTAACCTGCACATTTTCTGGACTGTGGGAGGAAACTGGAGCACCCGGAGGAAACCCACGCCAACACAGGGAGAATGTGCAAACTCCACACAGTCAGTCGCCTGAGACGGGAATTGAACCCAGGTCTCTGGCGCTGTGAGGCAACGGTGCTAGCCACTGTGCCACCGTGCCATCCATTCTAGTCCCATTTTCCAGCACTTGGCCTGTAGCCTTGTATTCAATGGTGTTTCAAGTATTCATCTAAATAATTCTTAAATGTCTTGAGGACTCCCATCCAAAGTACCCTTACAGTCAGTGAGTTTCAGATACCCACCATCCTCAGGGGGATTGCTTTGTCCCCTTCAAATCCTCTCTGAACTTTTTGCTCTTACTGTAAAACTGTGATCCCAAACATTGACCTCTCCACAAAGGGGAAATGTTCCTACCTCATCTAAACCATTCAGAACTTTGCATTCCTCAGTCAGGATACCCTCAGCCTTTTCTGTTCTAAGTAAAATAACCCCGCCTATCTAGTCTCTTCATAGCTGATGCGTTCCAGCCCAGGTAACATCCAAATAAATCTCTTCTGTATCCTTTCTAATACAATCAATCCTTCCGATAAGTGTAGTGACTAATTCCACACATAGTACTCTAGCTGTGGCCTAACTAATGTCATATACAGCTACATTATTACTTTCTTGCACCTGCCTTCAAAGCCTTGACTGATATAGGCAGATATCCCATATGCCTTCTTAACCACCTTATTCTTTCATACAGCTGTCTTCAAGGAGCTACAGACATACACTAAGGTCCTCTGTACTTTCTAGGAACCTAGCATTAAACATGTACTCTCTTGCTTTTTAGTCCTTGCAAAATGCATCACCTCACACTTTACAGAATTAAATTACATTTGCTACTATTTAGCCCATCTGATGAGCTGTAGTCTAAGGCTTTTCTCCTCGCTATTTACCATAACACCAATTTTCATGTTGCAAACTTACTTATCATACTTCTTATATTCAAGTCTAAATTATTAATGTACACAACAAACAGCAATAGATCCAGCAACAAATCCAGTGGTATGCTACTAGTCACAGACTTTCATTCACAATAACATCCTTCAACCATCATCCTCTGCTTCCTGCCACTAAGCCAGTATTGGATCCAATTTGTCAAACTGTCCTAGATTCCATGGGTTCTTTGCATCTGCCATGTGAGACTTTGTCAAAAGCCTAACAGAAGTCCATGTAGACTACATCAATGTAATGCCGTCATCTACCTCCTCAAGTCAATTCCTTGATATATCAGTGAAATTCGTTAGACATCATCTCTTTATGAAGCCAAGCTGATTATGTTTGATTAGTCCTTGACCTTTCATGTGGAGGTTAATTCGGTCCTTTAGACTTCTTTCCAATAGCCTCCCTACCACAGATGTTAGACTTACTGATCTTTCCATAGTTTCCATGTTTATCCCTACTACTGTCTTGAATGATAGTGTATTAGCTGTCCTCCAGTGCTCTTTCATCTGCCCTGTAGCCAGATATATGAAAATTAATGTCAGAACCTTTTCAAACTCCTCTCTTGCTTCCCACAGCAGCCTGGATTACATCTTGGGGATTTTTCTACTTTCACGCCTGCTAAAACCTTATCCATCTCAATGTTAATGGGTAGTTTCTAACAAGACAATGATTATCATTAGATTTTTAATTCCAGTCTTATTTTTAAATTCAGATTCCACCATTTGCTAGAGTGAGATTTAAACCAGGTCCCTGGAATATTACCTGAGTCTCTGGATTTCTACTTCAGTAATAATATCATTGTGTAGGATTGCTATAATAACATTAGTCTCGAGTTTGGGTTTACTAGTCCACTACATCACCACCTCTTGTAGATGTCAATTCCTACTTTTTGCCTGAAAATTTGTGTCAAGTCCTGACTTTTATATGGGTATATAAAGTTGTATGAATTCTCAAGCATTATAAAGTTAAACACTTACTTATGGCTCTCTTTTATCTGGTTTGGAATATATATTGAGTTAAATTTAGTCACATTTCCTGACATGAGCAGAGATCAGAGAATTAGACTTTCATATTAAACCCCTACTTCCAACATTTGGCATGGTCTAGTTTCTGGTCTGCTCTCCATCCATCAAATGTCTGTATTGATAGCACAGAAGGAGGGTTTTGTTTCTGTCATGTCTGCCTTGGCTCCCTGAATAAGTAATTCACCTTCTCTCTGTAACCTTACATATGTTTGCTTTTTAGTTAATCCAATTCCCTCTTGAATGCCACACATGAACCTGCCTCCATTACATTCTCAGGCAGTGCCCAGAGACCGACCATTTCTTTGAAGTAAAAGTCAGATGGTGGGCCCTGCAAAGATATGCTGTCATAATTTAATGTACAGGGTTAATGGCTTGTGTGTAGGTTTCTCTCCATGTTGTCCCTGGAGAAAACCTGTTGAGGGTCATCCCATTGCATCAAGAAAGTCAAATTCCAGTAGGATACACGGCCTCCCCTCCTGACTTTTATATTGCTTTGAAGTTTTGTTAAGTGACATTGTGAATGAAGAACCCATGGTCTTCTTTCAAAGTATCAGAAAGAATTACTCTTCTTCCAAAGTATTTCAAGGTTGCTTCTAAAATGATGGAAAAACAAGTTAAGTATGAAAACTCACTTTGTAGTCTATTTTCAACATTCATTTCTATTCTTTTATCCTCGCTAAAATTAAATAATATTTCCTGATCACATCTTTTTATTTTAAACAAGTATATGAAAGTATACCCTTTATTACTAAAATGTCAGTTAGGAGACTATAATATTTTCTAATAACTTTGCTTAAAACTGAACTTGTTAAAGTTGGTAGCCATGACGAGGAGGTGCCAGCGTTGGACTAAGGTGGACAAAGACAGAAGTCACAAAACATCAGGTTGTAGTCTAACTGATTTGTTTGAAATCACAGGCTTTAAGAGCACTGCTCCTTCATCAGCTGAAGCGACACCGAAGTGGGCTGGAGGGGTCAGTAAAATCAGTAAACTCAGTCATTGGCCAAATCTCTAAAGAGTGTCCAAGCTTGGAGTAGGGGTTGTATGGATTGGTAACATGCATTCAAGATTGGGACTGCAGAATGATTGGGGAAGCAGTGGCCAACATAGTCCTCCATGTTAATATGATGTTTGAAAGAGTCCCTGATTCCACAGTAGTGTAAACTGAACTTTACCCTTCTCTTGAGGATGGTAAGTCCCAGAACTTCTTTTATGGACTGCTAGGTTGGTTGTTGAGTACCTGAAAAAAACCTGACTGCAGTATATGCTGCAGAGGTTAGCAGAGAGACTTGAAATGGGTATTGGTGTCCTTCTTTATATCCCTGTTGAAAGTGGGTGCCCTAGATACCTACTAAACTGCTGTAACCAATATGTGAATTTCAAATGCAGAATACACACATAAAATGGGTACAATTCAGAGTTAAGGTTGTTATTATTCTGATTTAATTACTGTTCAAATTGTTATCTAATGAAGAAGAGAATCTATAGTGAGTCCCGAACATAGATTTAATTCCCAGAAACTGCATCTCCCAAGGACCTCCCAGGTGGCCTTTACAGCACATCACCAGCTGACTGCATCTGTAGTCATCACATAGCCCATTAATTCATGTTACTATCTAATCTCTAATACTGAAATATACTTTTGAAATTTGGCACTCAAGTACCAATTTTTGTTTGAATCATGTATCAAGCAAAGGTCTAATAGCGCGACTGAAATCCACTGTGCTGACACACAACCAGTGGACAGGTCATTTTATTTATTAACAGTGAGAAATGGCTGAAGATGGAAGTTTAACTGCTTGAGCTGCAGCTGCAACTTCCTCACTGTTCATTTTTAAATGTAATTTTAAATAGTTAAAATGCCTCACAAGATTTCCAATCAATTTGTCAAAAATACTTTCTTGAAAATATGTTTGTGCTATTAGACATACATTTTATGCAATGTTCTTTATTTCTGAAGTAAAGTTCTTTTGGCCAATTTGATTGAATTTAGTGCATGTTCTAAATACCTTTAATGTGATGAAATTGTATAGCTTATCATCCATTTGGGTTACATTTAAGGGAGATTATCAGTCATTCATCATATTTCTTAAGATTTTTTTATTTTGGTTAGGCTAACATGACATCTCTCATTCAGTGGATTGGGAGTTTGTGCCAACAGTCTATTCAAGAGAAAAAATAAAGCTTCAAAATACAGCCACTATTTATAATAAGACACTTGCCAAGCATGGGTATGAGCTTTTTAAATATTAATAAGCAATTGAAAAAGAATGAATGACTTCTGTTTCCATTTTTGTAAACCCTAGAACTTTCTGATACTTGCGTTAATCTATGGACATGGATGAGAGAACTTGTTTTTCATAGAACTTTAGCAGTTTAAGATGGAAAATTTGCAAGAAATGCCATAATACATTCATTTAAATATTTATAAGCAATCCCAAAAAATTATAAATGCAATGGGGTTCAAAATAAAATTTAAACATTTCAAAAATACATATTATTATGCTGATGGAAATTAAATATGCAATTTAAAACAAAGTCTTGTATCTTCGAGTTGTGAAATTGAAAAAGGGCAAGGTAAAGATAACCTTCTTCATGAAGTTCATGGCATTTATCCCTCTTCTTGGTCTACTTTAAATATTGCTTAAAATTGAACATTCCTTTAACACATCAAATGGACTTGCCCTTTATACAGCCAACTTTCAAGTTTAAGAACTTGCAACTTCTCATGAACTATATATTTTTTCCCTCTGAATTATGATGAATTGAAGCAAATATGCAAACCAGTTACATAAGAAGTATGAGAATTTAAAGGGATTTACATTAATTAACTCAGCTTTGCTTTAAGTCTTGGAGGATGGTTCTGAATTTTAAGTAATGAATTGCAAACTTTGGCACAGGCAGCAAAAATAAAGTATCATCATGTTTATCACCATGCACCACTCTGAAGTGCATTACTTCTTTTAGTGGAAAAAGCTCCTATTGAAGGGAAAATATAAGATATTATCATTTTAATACAATAAATAAAACCCTATTTTACTTTTTGCACTGTTTTGTTTTTGTTAAGCAGCTTTTAAAGATAGCTTTTTGATCTTTTGCCAAATACTAGGGCGCAGAAATAAAATGAAAGCTTGTTGTTATGGTAACTATTATTTGGTTGCTGCTCACACTGCCAATATTTATTTTGTTGTCAAAAATTACATCTTTCATGTTTCCATCTAAAGCAATGGCTATAGGTGATGTTTGTATAAGAAAGTGACTGATTCTTTGATCAACATCATTTTTATTCCTTATCCATTGATACTGTTCTGATTATAAAATTCTAATATTGATGCCTTCATCTATTTTACACAATAATGTTGTAAGTTTTACGAGTATTGTGTGCACCATTTTCATATATGCAGTATCTATTTTATGAACTGTGGAAAGATACAAAATACACTGGACAATTGTAAAATTTGAAATCTGCATAACTTACCTCATTGAACACAATTTTATGTTACTATGTTAATTTATTTACATGTATTATTGTATACCATAATTTCATAAAAATCCCCTATTTTTAAACAAATTCTATGATTAAATTGTATTTTAATTATTGCGTAAAGTTACACTAAAGGGCAGCGTTTATAGATAGCAGTGGTTTCGTCCCCATTGATGACAACATCGCCATAAAAGCCATCCCTGCTCCAACAGGCCCAGAGTCATTTAATGCCCTATAGCTTGAGGCAGGCATTTGACTGGCACTCCATTGTCTCAGCAGCACTACTGGGATATCCAGTCGCCCAGAAGGTGAGGATGATGGAGTTGTTTGTCCCTGGTGGAGCCAGGATTTGAAGCCCCATTGAAGGCCTGAAGGATGTCAAGTGGGTCAGTGGGCTGGGAGGAGACGCATGGGGGCTGCTGATATGGGGAATGCCTCCAATTGGAAAAGGGAGTCCATGTAGGAGGCACTTTTCCCACCCCAGGTACTTTCCTGCCTGAGATCCAAAGAGTCTAATGTATCGGACTTTCACCATCATCTCTCCCATTCAAAACTGAGCAGAAAGTGTCCCTTAAGTGACCATTAATTGGCCAATTAAGGGACTGAATTGACATGAGGGTGGATGTGCTGCCTGAGACCTTATCCACTGCCAACCATTAAATCATAGGCAAACCTAGTGTGTGTGGTTAAGCAACAGGGAAGGCACCATAAGAAGTTTACTGACTTTGCCATCTGAAACCCCAGTCCCAACGATGGACTGAAATGTTCTGCCCAAAGTGTTGATGACTATAAATGTTTTACTTCCCATTGGCATCACCATATTTGGGGCTTGTTCATATTTATAAGCTACCCTCTAAATATCCATTAATACAGATGATAACTGCCCTCATTTCTTCAATTTCTGAAGTGGAATGGGGAAGATTGAATAAGGAGTAACAGAAAAGACAACATAGGTGTGGAAGGAGAAGTAGAGAGAGTCTGGAAGCACTAAGTCAGCATCCAAAACAGGAATCAGAGAGATATCCTGGCGGAGCAAAGGACATGGTCAGCCGGAATTGACCTGAATGCCAGGAAAACCTGAGTTTGGATATTGTGGCAGAGGTAGTTCCTACTAAGGAGGGTCAGTGCCCTCAGGTATGTTGGTTTCCTTAAGAAAAGGTCAGCTTACTGACAGCATTGAATAAATCTTTAGAGCCAGTGGCACTAGCCATGGTTTGCAAATAGTTTTTACAATGTTTTCTCCTCCCTCTTACTCCTGTGGTTGTTGAAAACATAACCATAATGCTGTGGATGCCCACTGAAAGTAAAATAACAAGATAATGCCATCCTGACTCCAGATATTCTGGAGCAATTAACCTCACCACTGCACTGAGATTGGTATAGCAAGCCTAAAGATATCCAGGACAATCACGAGGAGAGAGGACTATGTTTTGCCATTCCACACCAGTTACCAAGGTACCTCTCCACTGCAACTCACAATGATCCAGTGCCCACCAGCAGCAAGTTAGTGGTCTCACTACTTGCCTATGCTCAGGAAGGTTACCGTCACATTCTACTTGTTGCCGATAGATAAAATGGTACTGGTCAGCTTACTGCAAGCATAACTGCCCACAAGTATAATTGCTGCAAGTGGAACATTTCAATTTGCAGAATAGGTTATTTTCATGAAATTATGGAAAATGTAAGTTATTGTTATGCAATATTTTCATGCAAAGTATCTGCAAAAATGTAATTCCAACCTTGTGTAAAAGCTTTCATTAAAATGCCATGCTATGTATAAGCTCTTTGTATTATGGTGTTAAACTTCAGAGGAGGCCTACGTCTGTTGAGTTTCAATCTTTTGGAGTAATACTCACTATTTTTGGCTAGAAAATGTAAACTTTCTGTACGTCCCACTCTTTGAAAATAAATGCATCTCTATATATTTAAATAGCCTCTTAATTCATCACAAGGTGTCATTTTTGAATATACCTAATTCTTCCCAAATCTGTAGGATAATGTTCCAGTCCAAAATAGTCAGAGGCATCTTAATTATATGGAAATGTCTTTGGACTGAAATATCAATACCATAAGCAATTCTTCGTCTGAGATTTCTACCTAACAGATTCCCAAAATGTTTACTCAGAGAATATGAGGCAGTAAGACTGCAGTCAACTAGATCAGAAATGGAGAATTAGAAAAGTAATTCTGGATTAATTAATTAATTAATCAACAATAGATTGGAGAGGTAGGTAATCTGTAACCTCAGGATATGTGCTATTGTAATATGGAATACCTGCCGGGTTATTGTGAAAACATGCCATGTAGGTTAACTGAATGTTTTTAAAACAGCCTGAATTTTCACAGTGGTAGAAATTCAGGTCTGCTCATTTTTAATCCCCATTCCTCCAATCCAGGCTGGATAATTCTTCTGAGAACAAATGATGAGGTATGCAATTCCTGGACATTCAGCCTTCTTTAGACTGTGCTAAGTAAGATCTTCAAGTATGGGCCACTGGTAAGTATGTAATGCTTTTATGGTTATTCTTATTGTGGATTTGCTGGAAGCAATCAAGACCTTTAATTGGGGAAGGGAATATACATCTGAAAATCAGGGACTTAGAGAGAGGAGGAGGAGATTGGGGATGTCGATAGCCTGAATGAGATCTTTCTAAACTGTAACCATTCTCTGATTCTAAACTTTAACAGTATCAGTTGCATCCTGTAAGCTGGCAGCTGTGCTTCAACGTTCTTGTATTCTGTTTTCCACCCTTTTTAACAAAACAGTTCCTGATGACCTGATTTGCAGCGACCAAATCTTCGATACCAGGAGGTTTCTTGATCGAGTGGTGCAGAAAATGTCATAACTCAGCACAAGTTACCTTGCAATCTTGTGAAGATCATACTCGGATTTTGGCACTGAGAAACGCATTGGCTTTTGGTGAAACCCTTTCACCTATTTTTAACTCTCTGAGATGGTTCATGGTATCTGTACATCAGATCTTACTGAAGAAATAAAAGATACTCATAGTAAAGAAACTGTAGCATGCAGCTTATCTTGTATGCTATGGTCAGTTGCTAAACTTCATGCATCGCAAATTAATTAATAAGGGTTAATGATTTAGTTACCAGTATCGAAATCGCTTCCATTCTTAGAGGATGTACTATATTCCTGATAATCTCCAACCCTTGCTCCTAAACATAATTTTTTTGCTTCCATACTCCTGTTCAGAGCTTCAGCTTTCTAAAGTCTACTGATCATTTCTTCAATGTGCCACCACTATTCTTCCTGTGCTTCCATTGTTCCTTTAAGCAGTGGCAGGTTTTGGATTAAATCCATACATTGACTCCAGATACTTTTTGCATCCTTCCCCCATTGGTGACCACTTGAGATCTAACTTTCAATCTGTTTTTAATTCACACAGCCCTCCCCCACTATGTGAAGTGTGCAACCTTCTATTTATACAACCGGCCTGTATCTATGTAAATTGGCTAACCCCACGATGCATTGCAAGTTTAAAGTGTTCAGAATTCCTATCCTGCCAACAGTGTAATGACAATTGGAATTTTGGCTCAGTTCTCTTTTAAAAGGGGATTGGTAATATCATGTGTTCGTCATATTCATCTATTAGTACAGGGAACAAAATTATTCGTTTATGACAACATCACATGACTAACTGCTTTCTCTTTCCCTGGTAGATAACCTTTTAAACAATGGCTAATTTTTCTCTGTGTGTTGTCCAGTGTTGTCCTAGAAGCTGTATTGGGTCTTATAGATCCAATGACAGGAGTGAAGATTACATGTCTGCACATCCTTCCACTGATTTTTGTGATTTCAACACATTACAATTACTTGCAGTGCTTTGCAACATTCTCAGTGATGAAATTTATTTCACGCTCATACTCACTCGAATTGCCATTGCACTCACATTCAACCAAGGCTCATGATTTATCATTCTTACAATTGCAGCATTTTCCTTAAATCTCTCTTACTCACTACAACCCCCAGCCAAACTAATTGCCCTATATTGCCGCTGTGCTGCCTACTCACTCAGTCAGGGCACCTCACCATTTTTACCCCACCTGCGCCAGTGCTCACAGCTATGCCAGACATTTTCATCTCACTCAATCCCTCCTTTTGTCTCATTTCAGGGGAGAATGGCACACAATACGGGAAGAGAGCCAAAACAGATAGTGGAGTGCCCAACATTCATCTCTTCATCTCATAAAAGAAGAGGATCCTTTTCTTAGCAGGAGAGAACTGTGACCACTGATGGGAGAGCCCCCTGTCCTGGCAACAAAGTAAGATTCATTTTGATGTTGCACTGCACTTCAATCACCAGCACTGTGCAAGTATTCCTAACATAACCAACCTTCTACCCCTATTTTATAACTCATTCATTCTCTTGTCTTTTGCAGGCACAAGCAGCATCACTGGCCTGAAGAGATTAGCCCTTCTGGACATCATCTCCTCCTCCACTGCAGAGGAAGCAGGCACAGATCCCTCAGAGAATGCACTGTCAAGCTAACTCCTGATTCCTTCACCAGCTTAGAACTGACACCTTTGGTAAGTACTTTAGAGTACTAAGTTAGAGTTAAGAGCACATCACTGCCATTTCTCCATAGCTGACTGAGGACGAGTTGTCCAAAGTTGCTGACATTCAGCAGTTTGCCAGAGACCATTCACTTGTTGAATTCCAGGTAAGGTAGGACCCCATATCTCAGTCATTATTAAGGAGATCCAGGTCCAGCAATCTTGGAGTCTGCTGCACAGTCCTGCACTCCATCCATTCTTGCTCAGCACCATTAGCAAGGTGGCAGGGAGATGGGAGACCTTGACCTTGTTCCATGTGCCCCTTCCACACAAGAGGACAGATGATGCCAATAGACACCCAGCAGAGGAAGAACCACATAAATGCAACCACCCCAACTCCCATACCAACCCCAAGGCCTCCTCTCGGGACTCTCCAGCCCCTCCACTTCCACCCCAACTGTAATCCCCAAACTTATGAGAGTGCAGGCTGAGGAGAGTAAACCTGCATCTAGCCAGGAGATTCTCAACATGTCTTCACCCTATAGCCATAACCACCTCCAGGGTTGCCTGCCCAAAAGGCCAAGGCCAGCGGGGTCCATTATAGGACAATCTCCCTCCACTCCAGCTGCAGACCCTGGCATTGCATCTAGATGTAACTATCTGAAGGTATGTAGATGGCATGAATAAAACTTGATTGTAAAAATGTCAATCCATTTAAAAATTAATATTCAGTTTTCATCATCAGCTCTGTGAGCAGCTATCACTATTGTTCTGAAGAAAGATCACTGGACCCATAACATTAACTCTGAATTCACTCCACAGATGCTGCCAGACCTGGTGTGTTATTCCAGTAATTCACGTTTTTGTTTTCTCACTGTAGTTGTTGCTACAAGAATGAAGGAAGGGAGGCACGCCAGCTGTGGTGTCATACAATGTGATGTTCTAACCCTGATCTAATTGGAGTTATCCTTTGCATAGCGCCCATACTAGCATGAAACTTAATCATGATCAAATGAAGGAACAACAGTTGTTGTGAAGGAATCCATCACTTTGTAACATTAACTTTGTAAGCCACAGGAAAAGCATAAAAAGAGCAAAGCATTAAGCTGTATTTGAAATCGGGATTGCACATGAGATGTTGGTCTCTCTAGCATCAAAACATTTATAATCAGTGAAAGATGACTTCATGCTACTGAGGGAATGAGGTTCACATAGAAGCCACTGTGTTACTTTGGCTGACATTTCTGCACGTAGGGTGCTGAAGGTGCCATTCCTTCTGAAAAATATCCTCATTACCTTACTGAGGGCATTGCTGCAGCTCTCACAGATCCTCAGTTTCCATCACATAGCCTTGTTGTATTCTCCTGTTGTTCGGAGCAAAGTGTCCAAGGATTAAGTCGTGTCCCCCATCTGCACTACTCTGTCTTCTACTACAATGAACCTTGAGCCTGACTTGTATGGAAACCTGATGTGGAGGAGGCATCTTATAACTCTCACTGGCCTCAAAGCTGTTGCATTGCAGATACACTGGACATCTTGACATAGCGTTCTGATTGCCCCTGCCATTTGCATGGCATTCGATAGAAAATAAGTTTCTGTGATGTCTCCTGCACTTTGCAGCTTTGTGAGGGTCAGAATGGCTGGAAACTCTGCATGAGGAGACTGTCTCACATCCGTTAGAGGTTGCAGCTAGTCCTGAGCTTCCAGGTGTGCTATCTGCTCCCTTCCATCCTCATTCAATTTGAAAGTGCACAACTGGAATTAAAAATGGCTGCCACCTCACCCAGAGTGGGGGAGTAAATTCCTCATCCATTCCTGTGGATGATGACAGCGTAGCACCCAAAGAGATGACAGTCGCTTCTGTGTCTGGATCTAAGAGCCTATATGGGAAGTATCATGGGACACCACCACTTGTAAACCACTCATTATCCTGACTTGGAAATATATAGCCATTCCTTCAGTGTTGCTATGTCAAAATTCTGAACTTCCCTCCCTAATGGATTTGTAGATCAATCCACAGCTAACGAGTAATATAATAGAAGAGTTCAAGAGATTTTTTTAGATATCAAGAAAGGAAAGAGAGAAGCAAGAATGGACATTAGGAGAAAGTGAGGACTGCAGATGCTGGAGATCCGAGCTGAAAAATGTGTTGCTGGAAAAGCGCAGTAGGTCAGGTAGCATCCAAGGAGCAGGAGAATCAACGTTTCGAGCATAAGCCCTTCTTCAGGAATGAGGAAGGTGTGCCAAGCGCGCTAAGATAAAAGGTAGGGAGGAGGGACTTGGGGGAGGGGCGTTGGGAATGCGTGTACAGCCAAGGGGCGGTTGGGTTGGTTGGTGCGGTTGTCCCAGAGGTGTTCTCTGAAACGTTCCGCAAGTAGGTGGTCTATCTCCCCAATGTAGAGGAGGCCACATCGGTGCAGCGGATGCAGTAAATGATGTGTGTGGAGGTGCAGGTAAATTTGTGATGGATATGGAAGGATCCCTTGGGGCCTTGGAGGGAAGTGAGGGGGGAGGTGTGGGCGCCGGTTTTGCATTTCTTGCGGTTGCAGACCATGGCAACACAACGCCTGGAGGAAGAGCGCCTCATCTTCCGCCTAGGAACCTTCCAACCCCAAGGGATGAATGCAGATTTCTCCAGCTTCCTCATTTCCCCTCCCCCCACCTTATCTCAGTCCCAACCCTCGGACTCAGCACCACCTTTTTGACCTGCAATCTTCTTCCCCACCTCTCCGCACCCAACCCCTCTCCGGCCTATCACCCTCACCTTGACCTCCTTCCACCTATCACATTCCCAACGCCTCTCCCCCAAGTCCCTTCTCCCTACCTTTTATCTTAGCTTGCTTGGCACACCTTCCTCATTCCTGAAGAAGGGCTTAAGCCCAAAACGTTGATTCTCCTGCTCCTAGGATGCTGCCTGACCTACTGCGCTTTTCCAGCAACACATTTTTCAAGAATGGACATTAGACAACTAGAAAATAAGGATGGAGTAGTAGAATTGGGGAACCAAAGAAATGGCAGAGGAACTGAATAGGTACTTTGCCTCAATCTTAAACGTGGAAGACACCAGTAGCATACCAAAACTTAAGAAGAGTCATGGAACAGTGGTGAGTGTAATGGTGAGTTTTTTGATGAAGTGACCAGGAAGGTTGATGAGAACAGGGCAGTAGATTTAATCTTTATGGATTTCAGTAAGGCCTTTGATAAAGTTCCACATGGTAGGCTGCTCTGAAATGTTAGATTGAATGGAGTCCAGGGGGAACTGGCAAATGTGATACACAATTGGCTTGATGGTAGGAAACGGGGGTAATAGCAGTAGGTGCTTATCAGACTGGAGACCTGCGATTTGTGGAGTACCTTAGGGGTCGGTTCTGGGCCCATTGCTGTTTGTTATCTATATCAATTATTTGGATGAAAACGTACAAGGCATGATTAATAAGTTTGTAGATGACACTAAAATAGGCGGTATCGTGGACAGTGAGGAAGGTTGTCAGAATTTGCAGTAGGACATTGATCAGCCGGGAAGTTGGCTGCGAAATGGCAAATGGAGTTTAATATAGATAAGTGGAAAGTCAAATCAAGGTAGGAGTTTCATGGTGAATTGTAGGGCCTTGAGTGTAGTGGAACAGTGGAACCTTGGAGTTCAGGTTCATAGTTCTTTGAAAGTGGAGTCACAGGCAGACAGGGCAGTGAAGAAGGCTTTTGGCACACTGGCCTTCATCAGTCAGGGCACTGAGTATAGAAATTGGGAAGTTATGTTACAGTTGTACAGGACATTGGTGAGGTCACACTTAGAATATTGTGTTCAGCTTTAGTCATCTTGCTATGCGAAGGATGTTGTTAAACTGGAAATAGTGCAGAAGAAATTTACAAGGATGTTGCCAGGACAAGTTAGGACCTTATTCTTTAGAGTGTGAGAGACTGAGGGAGGATCCTATAGAAGTGTATAAGATTATGAGAGGCATTGGGTGAATGCACTCAGTCTTTTCTCCAGGGTTGAAGCATCAAGGATGACAGGACACCAGTTTAAGGTTAGAAGGGAAAGAAGTTGAAACTTTATTGCTGGAACAGCACAGCAGGTCAGGCAGCATCCAGGGAACAGGAGATTCGACGTTTCGGGCACAGGCCCTTCTTCAGGAATGAGCAGAGAGTGTTCAGCAGGAGAAGATAAAAGGTAGGGAGGAGGGACTTGGAGGAGGGGCGTTGGAAATGTGATAGGTGGAAAGAGGTCAAGGTGAGGGTGATAGGTCGGAGTAGGATGGAGGCGGAGAGGTCAAGAAGAAGACTGCAGGTCAGGAGGGCGGTGCCGGGCTGGAGGGATTCGGCTGAGACAAGGTGGGGGGAGGGGGGATGAAGAAACTGGTGAAGTCCAAGTTCTTCCCCTGTGGTTGGAGGGTTCCCAGTTGGAAGATAAGACGCTCCTCCTCCGACCGTCGGGTTGTTGTGGTTTGGCGGTGGATGAGTCCAATGACCTGCATATCCTCGGTGGAGTGGGAGGGGGAGTTGCGGAGCGATTCAGAGAGCACCTCTGGGCCAACCCAATCACCCTGTAGCACAGCATTTCCACTCCCCCTCCCACTCCACCGAGGATATGCAGGTCATTGGACTCATCCACCGCCAAACCACAACAACGCGACGGTCGGAGGAGGAGCGTCTTATCTTCCGACTGGGAACCCTCCAACCACAGGGGATGAACTTGGATTTCACCAGTTTCTTCATCCCCCCTCCCCCCACCTTGTCTCAGCCGAATCCCTCCAGCCCGGCTCCGCCTTCCTGACCTGCAGTCTTCTTGTTGACCTCTCCGCCTCCATCCTACTCTGACCTATCACCCTCACCTTGACCTCTTTCCACCTATCACATTTCCAACGCCCCTCCTCCAAGTCCCTCCTCCCTACCTTTTATCTTCTCCTGCTGAACACTCTCTGCTCATTCCTGAAGAAGGGCCTGTGCCCGAAACGTCGAATCTCCTGTTCCCTGGATGCTGCCTGACCTGCTGTGCTGTTCCAGCAATAAAGTTTCAACTTTGATCTCCAGCATCTGCAGACCTCACTTTCTCCTAGAAGGGAAAGAATAAAAGGGAATCTGAGAGGTAACTTTTTTACACAGAGGGTGGCACGCATATGGAATGAGCTACCAATGGAAGTGGTTGAGGGGGGACATGAACAACATTTAAAATACATTAGGACAAATACATGGATAGGAAAGGTTTAGAAGGATATGGGGCAAGTGCAGGGAAATGAGGTTATTGTTGATAGACATTTTGGTCGGCACGGACCAATTTGGGCCAAAGAGCCTGTCACTGTGCTGTAGGAACTCTATGCCTCTGTGACTCTAGAACCATAGAGATGTACAGCATGGAAACAGACCCTTCAGTCCAACTCGTCCATGCCGACCAGATATCCCAACTCAATCTAGTCCCACCTGCCAGCACCCAGCCCATATCCTTCCAAACCCTCCCTGTTCATATACCCATCCAGATTCCTTTTAAATGTTGCAATTGTACTATATGACCCCAAGCACTAGTATGTACTCCCCTGAAGTACTATTGACTCCTGTTTTACAAAGGCTCTTTGACGTTATTTTTTGTTCAAACGTGGCCTTGATGTCAAGGGCAATCATTCTCACCTCACCTCTGGAATTCAGCTCTTTTGACCATGTTTGAACCAAGGCTGTAATGAAGTCAGGTACTCAGTGGTTCTGGCAGCACCCAAACTGGGTGTCAGTGAGCAGATTATTGCTGAGCAAATGCTGCTTGATAGCACTATTAATGATCCCTCTCACCCCTGTTACTGATGATCATGATTTCTTGCCACAAAATGATTTCATGCCTTTGTGTCTTCAGCTGCTGTCATCCCTCTTACTTGATTCACCATTCCTAACTTAGAATGAAGAAAGGGAGCTTTCTGGCTGTCATGTGGCTGTGCAATAAGTTTAATCTTAGCAAATAATTTTCCTCTGATCTGACAAAACTCCTCAACAACTTCATACCAGTGTTTTGCTTCTGAAACTGGCATGAGTCCTTTTACAGGTAGTTCTTCTTTAACATGATGGTTACATTCTTGTGCAATCCCACATTATAGAAAAATCACACTTTAGAAACAGCACTTGAATAGTTGGTGATGTCATCACATTACAGCTAACATACATTTTAAAAGTTCATCCGACAGAAACAGTGTCCCCAATTCATCAATCGTGTTATAGGTAATTCGCATTAACGAAACACATGATATATCAGAACAACCTGTATCTAAGGAAAGATTGGATGCAGTCCAGAGAATATTCACTAAATTGATCTGAGGAATGGAAGGACTATCTTGTGAGTAGAGTTTTAGTGGTACAAATTGGATTTCAAAAGAATGAGAGGTGACCTTATTGAACGTATAAAATTCTGAGGGTGATTGAACAAGGTAAATGCAGAAATGTTGTTTTCCCCCAGTGGGACAGTCTAGGACCAGAGGGCAGTCTTAGAATAAGGGGTCATCCATTGGAAACAGAGATGAGGAGGAATTTCTTCTCTTAAAGCTAAGTGAAGCTATGGAATTATTCATTTCAGAGGGCTGAATTGTTATCGTTCAGTTAGAGATCATGACTATCCTCTAGACGTCGTGTACTCTCAGTGGGAGTAAAGTTTTTAAATCCTTGAGATCTTGGTGAAAGGATGTTTCTGTGGCTTGCTTTATTGCCAGTGCTGTCTTTTAAGATGATGAGAAGGAAGCAGATAAAAAGAGTCCTTGGAGTTAGCAATCCATTTCTAATTATCTCTGTCTGCTCCCCTGCCAAGCAACTACTGAAAAATAGATCATTTGTGTATTCCTGAGTCAGGCGTCATTGTCTGTAAAACTGTATCTTTGCAAACAACTTTTCATATCAAATGTGCCCAACTTATCAGATAAGTGTGAAATAAAACAGGGCGTTGTGAGTTTCTTGATGACTGACTCAGTTGACTGTTTCAATATCTTTAGATAAAATGGTAATTTCAGATGACGATTAAATTTATTCCATTTTGACTTTCTGACCTTGCTTCATTCTGTGATCAGGTGATCATTTTATATTTATGTTTCTTTCTTTTAAAGAAAACCATTTTAGTCCATGAAGATTTTGAATTTGAAATTCAGATGATGGAAGTTGAAGATTGATAGTCCATTTTTGTCACTTTTGAGACACATTTGAATTCTACAGGTTAAAGATTTTCAACTGTTGCTATTACTTAAATTTGTTTTGTCTTGCGTTCCCTGCAGGTGCAGGCTGTCAGCTTCAATAAAAGAACTCCTCAAGTTTTCAAATTCAGTCTGAGTTATAGTCTTGATGATGTACAGTGCATAAAAGGAAAATGGAACTGTGATTACTTTGTAATGCAAAGCTGTATCTGTGTAGATAATAGCCCAGGAATCTCATAGTTCACACCAAAGCCAAGGCTTTATATACTGCTGCAGAATAATTCCTTTCAACCATACAAGAATGTCTTATTTAAAATTTGACAAAACAATCCTGTTCCTCTGCCAGTGCTTTTCTTTGACTGGAGACTACACTTGCAGACCAAGAACTGAAATATTAATTTCTAAATAAAAAACAACATAAACTTGCTGACCTTTGCAAAGTCATTAAAACAGATTTTAGTTGGTGGGTCTTTTAATGCAAATATATAGCAAGTTTAATAAGACCTATGTTGAAGAAAGTTTATTCTCAGAATCAATTGGCAGTATTTAATGAAGGTGATAAGGGTCTCACTGGCCTTCTGTACAGCCATAAAGAATCCCATGTAATTTCTTTTTCAGAAGTCTCATTGCATCTTGTAGCACAGGCACTTAACTAGACAGAGACATGTTTTTGCTGCAATCAAGGACCAAGGGGTTCCACTCAGCAGACATTTTTGGCCAATCAGAGGCCAAGAATAATTGCTGAGTTCCAGACCACTGGTGAGTGATGGTGGGAGAGTGGTCACAGGTGAGCAAGATGGGTTTCAGCAGAAACTGCTCTGGCTATTTTTTTTATTTTACAGTGAGAGACACGGTGCACAAATCTTTATTCAATTTCCACCACCAGGAAGAAAGGAAACACCCAAGTGGCCAGTGACAAACACTGCCCTTCACATCAAAGGGCAATGCTGTGTGATCAAAACAGTGAAGGGGAGGGTAGGGACTAAATCAAAATAGAGTTGGATGGGGAAATAATGCACTCCACTCCCTGCGGCACCCACCTCTCCCTGAACAACTCCAGGGTGTTGGTGGACACCGCGTGCTCCTTCTCCAAGGACACCCGGGCCCTAACGTAACCGCGGAAGAGGGGCAGGCAGTCGGCCCTAACGACCCCCTCCACGGCCCGCTGCCTGGACCTGTTGATGGCCAGTTTTGCAAGACCCAGGAGCAGACCCACGAGGAGGTCTTCAGACCTGCCCTCCCTCCTCCGTACCGGATGCCCGAAGATCAGGAGCGTGGGACTGAAGTGCAACCAAAAGCAGAGGAGGAGGTTTTTCAGAAAATCAAAAAGGGAGTGCAAACGCCCACACCCAATATACACATGGTCCACGGACTCCACAGCACCACAGAACAAGCAGTTGGGCTGGGAGTCCGTGAACCACCGCAACCTGCGGTTGCAGGGGACTGCTGCATGCAGCACCCTCTACCCCAGATCCCCGAGAGAAAGGGGGAGGACTCCCGCATAGAGAGCCCTCCACTGAGGACTGCTCTGGCTATTAGTGGGCCTGTTTCTGGTCCCTCAATCAAATCACCTTTAAACAAGGGTTAAACACAGCAGTAGTAGCTTAACTGGGCATTAATTGTCCAAGTATTAATGTGGTCAGCCTGCAGCTGGATAGTGTACTGGAAAAGAGAAAATGGATGACCACCAGACAGCTGAGGGGAAGCAAGCAGTAGCACAGGAGACTCCCAAGTGCAACCCACTCTCCAACCAATATTCAGTTTTGAATGTTAATGAAAGCTATGACTTCACCAAGGAGTATAGCCAGAGCTAAGTTCATGACTCCACAGGTAGCTGGGCACTGCTGTACAGGGTGGCAAAAACAGCAGTAGTGATAGGTGATTCAACAGTTAGGGGAATAGACAGGCATTTTTGTGACTGCAGATGTGAGTTACACAGTGGTGGGCTGAATCTTACCACATTTTGTCACAGTGTTTTTGTTGGGTTTCATGGACAATTCCTGTCCACGAGACCCAGTGGTTTTTCTCACATTATTGTCCCAAGCCCGCCTCATTAACTGCCTACCATGCCCCTGGTGCATCTCTCTCATCCAATTCACCCACCCACTGTCATCAGAAGTATTCCTCACTGCTGGGATATCCCAGCATCTCTGGCTCAGAGACATCTTTAATAGGCTATTGTGCACCCAGTCAAATATTGTCAGTACAGAGATGCCCTGCACAGTTTGTGATATTTGCTCTGGATTTGGCAGATCAGGGGAATTGGTGCTATGCTTTGTAGGCAAGGACCTGGAAGTGTTGGTTGATACTGACGACTGCTGACAACTAGGACAATCTCCTGGCCTTGTGCTAAAAGGCAAGACCGTACAGATATATTGTGATTCTTTAGGGTTTAGCTGAGGGACCAAAGCACAAAAAAGGTCAAGGTAAGGCAGGGATGCTGTGAGCATCCAAGTAGGCTTGAAGTGAGGGAGCACAGAGTGAGAATCCATGCAGCCTTGAGATGCAGCCTGGCCTCAACCATGAGCTTAGTGTTTATCCAAGAGCAGAAAGTGTCCTCTCAATGATTGGTGTCAGTGCCTGTGAAGTGCAGCATTAAAGTGTAGAAGTGTACTGTAAGTGGATCAGAGGCATGCCATGAGTTCACAATGAGGCTGGCGCATGAGCTGCCTATGAAGCGGAGCCTATACGTTGGTGCTGAGAATCCACAATAGAGGTTAGAACAGCAAGTGGCTAACTTGGACTCAGCAAGTATCCACTTCTGACTTTCATGTCGGTATTCTCGTTGTCCACCTTCTATCCACTGGGTGGGAGAATTGGAGACACCATATTAATGAGGTGAGATTCCATATTAAAAGGGCTGTAATCCTCGCTAATAGGCCCTTTCACTGTTCACTAGTCTTGTCATCCAGAATTTAGTTGGAAAATATGACCGGTCAGTCCCGATGTCTTCATTCAACATCTCATGCAATTATTCCAATTTTTTCACGAGTGTCCATGTGGTTCAGGGCCTGGGAAGATTCCAACTGGAACTTTGCTTCCATGAACATGTGATTCCAGGGGGGCGTATGTCACTGAATAGCTGCAGAGCATCCTGAGGGGGCAGCCAGCTGTTGTGGTCCACATTAGTATGCACAATGTAAACAGATTGATAGATGTAGTCAGAATTTAGGGAACTAGGCAGGAAATAAGCAAACAGAAATTCAAAAGTAGTAATCGCTGAATCTCTGAATTGTGTTTGCTTAAGGCTTAAATAGATTCTTGATCAGTTGGGGAATCAAGGGTGTGGGGAAAGGGCAGAAAAGTGGAAGTGAGGAGTGTGGGATCAGCCATGATCCTATTGGATGGTGGAGCAAGGTCAGGAGGCCAAACGTCCTACTCCTGTTCCTGTTTCTTATGGTCCATCACTCAGAAAAGGGAGCAGAAATAAAAAAAAACTGTTGAATGCTTTGCTAAAAAGATGGTGCAGGAAGAAGGGCTTTAATTTCCTGGGAAAATAGGATCAGCTATGGGAGAATGAGACATTGACAGGCTGGATGGTTATTCCAAGTGTGAATATTCCAAGTGTGGTCTGACCAGGACTTTATAGAGCTGCAGCATAACCTCAATTCCCCTGCTAATGAAAGCCAACGCACCAGACGCCTTCTTAACAACCCTATAAACTTGGGTGGCAACTTTGGGGAATCTATGGACGTTGACCTCAAGATCCCGCTGTTCCTCCACACTGCCAAGTCCTGTGTTTCTAATTTCCTAAATATTCAGAATCATCAGGAATCCAAACAAAATACAGATCCCATTGATTGAAAGAGGAAGAATAAACAGGCACACATTTAAGGTAACTAGCAAAAGAAACAATGGGAACAGGATGGAAAACATTCTTATGTGAGCATCTACAGACTGGAATACAGTGTTTGACTGTGTGTTGGAGACAGGATCAATCAAACTCTTCCAAAGAGACTGAGGTAATTATCTGAAAAGAAAGAATGTGCAGTGAGAAAATGGGAAAATGGCACTAGCTGAACTCTTCATTAAGACGAGTGGTACAGGCACCATTCCTGTGATGCAACAACTCTGCAATATAAGTCTTTTGAAGATACAAAGGTGTGATAGTAAGATAATATCAATAGAAGAGAAATCAAAAGTTATTTTCAATAATTTTCACAAAGATGATTGCTGTTGCTGTACATATTGACTGATGTCAGCACAGTGACTTCGTGATTAGCACTGCGATTTCACAGTGCCATAACCTGGGTTTCATTCCAACCTCAGGCAAATGTCTGTGTGGAATTTATATATTCTCCCCACATTTCGATGAATTTCCTCCTGACTCTGGTTTCCTCCCACAGTCCAAAGATATGCGGGTTGGCTGGATTGGTTATGTTAAATTGCCCAGAGTGTCCAGGGATATGCAGGCTAGGTGGATTAGTCATAGGAAATGCAGGGATAGGGTGGGATCATCTTGGGAGGGGCAGTGTGGACTTGATGGGCTGAATGGCCTGCTTCCAAACTGTGGGGTTCTATGATTCAAGTTATTGAAGAAAATACACTTGAATAGGAAAATATCAATCAATGACAATAACAGCTCAAGATTTATTAGATCCAAGAATGTTTAGGTGAGAAATTCAGAGATTTCTAGCTGGTGGATTTTTACATTCGTTCTTTTTCCAATGCTTTCCAGTTTTTCTTTTTTACTCCTCCTGGTGTCTGCTTCTATTGAATGTGGCAGACTTCCAGGAAAGTACAATGCCTTCACAAAAATTGGGTTTACAATTCTATCTCACTTCCTGCACAATTTATTTCTCCTTAGCGAGCATGCATACTTTAAAGGCTGAAATCAGAAAAGCTGCCAAATTATAATATTTAAAGGACCAATCAGCCTCTGGTGAGCAAAGTAGTCTCTTGCCTGTTATTCTACTTCCGCTGAAACTGGAAATAAATGGTTTCTCATTTCAGCTGTTTTGAATTTTAACCTCTGGTCTAACTCTTTTTGTGAGTTAAGATTCAGCTGTTGTTCACTCCATAATTTTAAACACCTTCATCAAGCCTCATCTGTTCCAATAAGCTTCAAATTCTCAGTCTTTTTATTTTAGTTACCTAACATAAGATGACAGATGTGCCGTACTCATTCCATTTCCTCAACATCAAAGAAAGTTGTTTCAATGAAAATTTTATATTCATTCACCTTCTTTGTAACTTTTTTTTAATGCAAGATTCTTTGGCATGAAATACACTTTCCATTTCTTTAACTTTTATTCCAGTTTACTTACTGCAATTAATATTTTGTGAACTTGAATATCTAAAACAATATTTTATTATTTTCCCCCTTTCACCTTAAACCCTGTTATTATTTTAATGCTTATAAAGTTTGTCCCTTTCCATCATACTCTGGATATCATTATCAATAGAGTTGCCTGGTAATGCCACCGTGCCCTTTTGCTTTGTAAGTCAACATATCCCCGCTTCCGAACCCTCCCCCACTCTAGTTAGTTTACAGCAGTTTCTAATAGCCCCAGTAATTCCATTTTCTACTACACTGGTCCCAGCACAGTTCAAGTGAAGCCTATCCCACTAGTACAGCTCCCTTTTACAGCTGTATTGGTGCCATTGCTACATGAACTGAAACCCATCCCACCCACACAAATCTTTAAGACATGCATTTTACTCCTTTATTTACCCTTTGTCACTTTGGTAGTAGCTTACCTGGAGATCCTGGGATTATTACCTTGAAAGTTTTGCTTTCTTAATTTAGTTCCTAACTGTTCAAAGTCTTTCAGCAGAACCTAATTTCCAGTCCTATCAATGCTGTTAGTACTACCATACAAACAATGACAACTAGATTCCTCCACCCCCAATCCAAGTTCCAAGTTTCTCTATCCTTAATCCTAACACCAAACAGACAATACAGCCTTCATACTCCCAGCTGCAGGGAATAGTTTCTATTCCCCTAATAATACGATCCCTTACAACAGCCATGTTCCTATTGCCACCTCACCTCCCACTTGACTAGCTGGACAATACCTCATGAGTAATCCTCATAAGGAACAGAAACATACTTGATGTCTCACTTTATGTTCGATGTGGTTACGTCATCATATCACAACAAGCTAAGAATACACAAACTATCACTGGATCATTTAGAAAATGCAGCATACCTATTTCCAGGAAATTGAAACCAAAAGTAGGAATCTTATCCACAATAATTTTATGATGATGCTATAACCAAAGTGACTCAGAATGAATAAAGTTTCCTCTTTGCATGTGATATCAAAGGTGAGAAATGTGATAGTTTTGGAAATGTTTTAAATGTGATTAATGATATGCTAGTAGAATGAATTAATTCAATAAACATGTCACATGATTTAGTTTTAATTACCAAGGTTATGTTTGTCATTCATATTTCAAAATGGCAACTACCTGCACCAACATTGGTACTTCACATTCTGTACTCGATGTGTAAGCCCATCTTGGTTTTGAAAGAGTTTGAAACATCAGAGGTTAACCTTGTAAATTGCAATCCATGGGTAGTTCTTTATTTTCAACACCTTTTTAAAAGAGTTTTATTTTCTCTTATTATCCATGGTTTATGTTTTTTTTTCCAATCTGATTTTTGTTCTTATTTATCCACTTATCCCAGAACTGTATGATTATGCTCTAAATTATAAATTAATTAATCTGAATCATATTGATTTCATTTTAAAGTATATTCCAGTGCTAAGTGTTGTTTAATCTGCTATTTTTCTAACCAATTAATCTAAGTTTCATCTCTTTCAAGTCACTGAAACCAACTAATTCCCAGACCAACACTTTTATAGTGACTCTTCTTTCTCATTATCTATTTTCAATAGTAACTTAATTAGATTTGTATCTTTATTTCCCAAGTGGTCTAACCCGTGATGCTTAACCATCTTATTTCTTATTGAACAACAGCTCAGTTCCAACTTTTATTCGAATCTGCATCATTGTGGTTTAAAAATTAATGTATTTTAAGTGTCCCTATAAATGATAACTATAACTATCCTCAGACAAAAGGTTTGAGTCTGCTGTAATTAAAATACTGCTGAAAACTTCTTCTCAAAAGTCCTCTACAATCTACTGTGGTTTTTAATGGTTTCTCAGCACCTTTTTGTTAATTAACTGTGTTCAGATACAAGAACCTATCAGTGCATCACAATCAGTAAAAGCTTAAACACATTACAGCAATAGAAATTAAGTGATAACATTATCCTTTCTTCCTCTTTCCTCTCTGATCTGATAAAAGTAGTGACAGGACTGAATACACTTCTCAGTCATGCACTAAAATTGACCTATGCCCCACTAACAGCTTCATTACACCATTATGAGGAAATGGAGTCATGACAACACTCCAGTTAATCTTGCCTCTATAGGACCATTTTCAAGAAATTTGGTTTTAAAGAGACTGTTAATTTTAGACTTTAGCAATTTTGAAGAATGCTTTTCATCTCTGCTTCACTTATCACTGCTCAAGGGGTTAGGGAGTGATTGGAGAGAGGGACTCAAAATATTTATTTACATGTAAAAACGAACTTAACAACAGATTTGGATGGCCATCATGGATGCCTGAAAAATGTCCTGACCTAGTTTTAGGGAGAACATTTTTCCAGTGCTCTTAGGATACAGAACCTCCATCTCCAGCATTGGCTTCTTGACATAGAAGGTTCAATTTCAACCCAAGATCAGGGTAATGCCACACTTGTTGAAGTATTGTAATAAATATAGTTTTAAAAAATTGGTTCTAATGAAACTTGAACTACTCACTGAATCAGCTATTGCTGAGTATTATCTGATTATCTTTTTGATAACGTCATCCCTCATTTGGCTGACAAATTGGGATGAAATTAATAAACTGGTAATTGAACAAGTTAAATTTCACCAGTGGTGAGAACTGAATATAGCTAATCTTTTATGCTGTCATAGTTTGATAACTCTTCAGGAACTACCCAGGGGACAGCTAACTGCAGTGCGCAAGACTTCAGCATTAATGTTGTTAAGGTCTATGAATTTTCACTTGTAATAGTTATCCAATTTTTATCACATTATTGAGCAATTTTTAACAACTAAATTGACAATGAGGCTATTACAGAAGAATTAATAGTCAATGATGTAGTCGGATACTGGAGCCAAATGTCAGCCAGACTCTGCGGAGGTGGCAGTCTATCCTCCCTGAAGGGTATTTATGAGCCAGATGGGTTGTGATAACAATATGGAAAATTTTATGGCTGATCTTTCTGGTGTTATCTCACAGATTGCTAAATTTTTGAAGTTCAATTTCACAAATGTTTGAAAATTGAACTCTAAACCGTTGGAGTTTCCAGTTCAGTACTAAAACCACTAGGATATCAGTTCAATCTCTATGGTCCTGCTTTTCCTCGGGGCTTCACTTCCTGCTAAATATTTATTGACAGTAAAGGTATTCTGAGAATAGTGTGATAGTGTTTAAGTCACAAATTTAGCAAGTTAAAGGAGAATCATTCCATGTAGAGTGAACTTGGTGAACAGTTAACTAAAATGAATTAAAAACAAACACATTGAATGGCAATCTAATTTTTAGGTTTCTTCCCAATACCAGTGAGGTAAGGGAGTGTCTGTCTTTGACATCAAGATATCATTTGATAGAGTGTGGCTGCAAGCAGGTCGAGCAAATTTAAAGGTAATGGGCATCTAGAATAAAGTCTCAGCGGTCTGGTGTCAATCCTAGCACAAAGGAAGATGTTTGTGGGTTGCTGGAAGATAATCATTGCAGGATGTCACTGTCGGAGTTCCTCAGAGGAGGGAGGGGAAGTCAGAGAGAGATCCAGGAGAGGAAATAACGGGAGATCAGGGAGTGATTGAGGAGAGTGGAGACTGGGGGATTAGGGAGTGACTGGGGAGATGGAAGACCAGGAGATCAGGGAGTGATCGGGAAGAGGGGAGACTGGGGATCAAGGAGTGATCGGGGAGAGGGGAGATTGGGGATCAAGGAGTGATTGGGGAGAGGGGAGATTGGGGATCAGGGAGTGATTGGGGAGAGGGGAGACTGGGGATCAGGGAGTGATTGCGTAGAGGGGAGACCAGGAGATTAGGAATGATCGAGGAGAGGGGAGACTGGGAGATCAGGGAGTGATCGAGGGGAGGGGAGACCTCAGAATCAGGGAGTGATCGGGGAGAGGGTAGACTGGGGTATCAGGGAGTGAACTGGAGAGGGGAGACTGGGGGATCAGGCAGTGATCCGCAGAGGGACCAGGGAGAGACTGGGTAGGAATCAAAAGGAGACAGCAAGGGGATCAGGGGACTCTGGGGAGAAACTCAACACCATCCAGGAAAGAAAGTAACCCCATTTTGATCATCACCCCATCTACCACGCTCATGGGAGTAGTATTTAAGCATGTGTAGAGGATTGGCTAATGGACAGAAAGCTAAGTATCAGAAGAAAGGGGGTATTTTTAAATTGGTAGGCTGTGACAAGCAGAGAGCTGCAAGGATCATTAGTGTGATGCTTGTTATTTACAATTCATATTAATAACATAGAGGTAGATACAGAGATCAATGTATCTAAGTTTGCTGAACATATTAAGCCAGATGGGAATGCAAGCTATGAGGAGGACCGAGACTATAAAGCAGGATTCAAAATAGCAAGAGCTTCGTTTTGATTTTCAGGGACAATGTTTTGGATTTGGGTTTCAGAAAAGGTTTACAAGGATGTTGCCAGGGTTGGAGGATTTGAGCTATAGGGAGAGGCTGAACAGGCTGGGGCTGTTTTCCCTGGAGCGTCGAAGGCTGAGGGGTGACCTTATAGAGGTTTACAAAATTATGAGGGGCATGGAAAGGGTAAATAGGCAAAGTCTTTTTTCTGCGGTCAGGGAGTCCAGAACTAGAGGGCATAGGAATAGGGTGAGAGGGGAAAGATATAAAAGAGAACTAAGGGGCAACTTTTTCACACAGAGGGTGGTATTTGTATGGAATGAGCTGCCAGAGGATGTGGTGGAGTCTGGTACAATTGAAACATTTAAGAGGCATTTGGATGGGTATATGAATAGGAAGGGTTTGGAGGGATATGGGCCGGGTGCTGGCAGGTGAGACTAGATTGGGTTGGGATATCTGGTCGGCATGGACAGGTTGGACCGAAGGGTTTGTTTCCGTGCTGTACATCTCTATGACTTTATGACACTGACATTCGAAATTGCTTGTTAGTCCTTCAATGAGATACTCATTCTCGCCCAGTTGGCACGAGTAAGCCTATGAACAGAAAGCACAGAAGAAAATCAGCCTGTGATTGGTAGAGCACTGCCCCACCATTACCTAATGTTTTATTCAAGGAGGCACCATTTCTGTAATTGATTAGCCTGTGAGAAAACCTTTGAGGGCAATTTGAGGACTTTCAGGGCAAATACTCTCACTTTGCTGTTTATTTTGAGTGTTTCCCCAAAGAAATATGAACAGGCTAAATGAGTGATCAATGAGATTGCAGGTGGTGTCAAATGCAGTGACGTGTAATGTTATTCATCTTGATGGTAAGAATAGAAAAGCCGAATATTTTTTTAAAAAGGTGTTAAAATTCTACATGTTAACATTCAGACAGGAATGCACAAAGTTAACATGCAGGTACAGCAAGCAATTAGGAAAGGAATGTCATGTAAGCATTTACTATGGAGGACTTGGAGGACAAAAGGGTTTTTGATAGACTACAGCTAGAAGGCATAGTGTGGTTTGGCTCTCCATATTTAAGCAAGTACTTAATTGCAGTGGAACTAGTACAGTGAAGATCCAATAGATTGATCCCAAGGATGAGTCAGTAAACCTGAGAGGCTGAATAAGTTAGGTCAGCATCCTCTGGAATTAAGAAGAATGAAGATTGATCTCACTAAAATATACAACTTGAATATACAATCCAGTCTTGAGAGGTCAGAGGTTATTTCCCCTCTCCTGGCTAGGGAATCTACAATAAGGGAGCATAGTCTCAGGATAAGAACATGTCAGTACACTCTTCGGATAAGGAGTGAATTCTTTCTGTCTGATCCAAGGAGAAAATTATTAATTCAATATTTTGAGATCTTTAGAATTTTCAAGCCCAGAGGATTGTGAATACTTCATCATTAAATATATTTAAGGTCGAGACATCTAGCTTTTAGGAAATCAAGAGTAATGGGAAGTGGGTGGGAAAGTACAGTTGAAGCTGAAGACCAGCCATAATTATATTGTATAGTGAAACAGGCTTGATGGTGGCCTTCTGCTTCTATTCCTTGGTGTCCTTATAAAATCTGCAGCTGCTTGGAGTGAGTTTGCCTCCAACAGGTTGTTCCTTTTTCCTCTCGTGGCAATGTTTATTTCATCGTCTATAACATTAAAAAGCATAGATATTGTGGCATTGAGTCCAACATAAATTTATTCTGTGCAATTAGTATTATTTTTATTATTTAATTATGTACAAACATGACATTCTTCAGGCACAGAAGTGTCTGGGCTAATCCTAAAAACTAGTAGTTTACAATAGAAGAGCCTGCCTGTACTGTCAAGTGATCCAAAGTAAGATGGGGTATGAGTTCTTCTTGCCTTCAGGTCACATGATGCACTGATTATATCATGAGTGGAGTAATTTTATTTGTTGTTTCTACCATATACAGCTGGTACAATAAAAACGAAACTGCGTTCGTCCCAGATCAATATGAAACCACAGACTACACAGGAGTACAGTCATACACAGGGCAGAATAAAGTGCAAAGAAAAATGCAAAATATGCAAGACAGCATAGTAATTCCTGAGAAGACAAGACAATAGACACAGTAGTGGACAAATTACAATGTAACAATGAATGATCATTAATAAAACATTGTTTTCACAACAATTTCAAAACGTCACCCAAGAATTGCAAATGGAATAGAGTGTGATCATACAGTGTTAAGGAGCCTGATGGCTTGGGGGAAGAAACTATTGCAGCCTGGCCATGAGAGACTGAATGTTCTGGTACCTTCTGCCAGTAGAAAGTGAGGACTGCAGATGCTGGAGATCAGAGTCGAGAATGTGGTGCTGGAAAGGTGCAGCAGGTCAGCAGCATCCGAGGAGCAGGAGAATCAATATTTTGGGCATAAGCCTTTCATCAGGAATGAGGTTTGTGAGCCAGGGCGACTGAGAGATAAATGGGAGGAGGAGGTGGGCTTGGGAGGGGAAGATAGCAATAGGTAGATGAAGGTGGGGGAGAAATAGATCTGCAAATAGGCATCCTTTCTCCCCAATGTAGAATGCCTACTTGCAGATCGTTTCAGAGAACATCTCTGGGACACCTGCACCAACCAACCCCAACGCACCGTGGCTGAACACTTCAACTCCCCCTCCCACTCCATCAAAGACATGCAGGTCCTGGGCCTCCTCCATCGCCAAACCCTTACAACCCGACGCCTGGAGGAGGAACACCTCATCTTCCACCTTGGGACCCTGCAACCACACGGGTTCAATGTGGATTTCAGCAGTTTTTTCATTTCCCCTTCCCCCACATTATCCCATTCCCAAGCCTCCAACTTGGCACCGTCCTCCTGACCTGTCCATCCCCTTTCCCATCTATCCACTCCACCCTCCTCTCCAACCTATC
>NC_057712.1:70223270-70336656 GCF_004010195.1 Chiloscyllium plagiosum
TCAGCCCCCTGGCCCACAAGCCTCATTCCTGATGAAGGGCTAATGCCAAAACGTCGATTCTCCTGCTCCTCGGTATCTTCTGCCATTTGGCAGGAGGGAGAAGAATTTGAATGAAGGATGTGTAGGATCGTCGACAATGCTGTTAGGCTTGTGAATGAGCTTCTCCCTTAAATGTGTACTAAGGTGAGACATAACATCACACCTTTATTATAGGTAGAGCCTCCTTTTCTCTGACTCTTGAGGTCTTTCATCTCTGTTCAATTATGCAGGGCCATGTTTGTTCTACATCCTCCTAAGGGGCTTTTGACAGCTGTCTGTGCCCCTAAGCTTCTACCTGTACCCAACTGCTACACTGAGCAGAGTGCCATCCTATCAAATCACACCTAACTCCTACTGAGGTAACTGTGCCTGCACTGAAGGATGCATTCATTAGACGTGATGATGCCTCTTCTGAGCCTTGCTGCTTCTTCTCTTGATCCAGGAATTGTCAGAGACCTGCCCTGATTATTTCGTTTTTTACTCACCTTGTAGATCAAATAAATATCATTAAACTTATTCTGACACTAGACCTATTGTATGTGTATTAAAGTCCATCTCCAATCTGGCTGCTCTCTCCATTCATGCCAACTTGCACTTGGAGGGTAACCAACTCCTGTCATTCTTTATGTGGAGGATCTGAGTCCTTTCCCTCAGAGGATCAAGAACCTCAATGTTCACATTCACTAAATCAAGGGCTACCCTGACCTGGTTTACAGACCTCTAACTCTCCTGAGATATTGTTCCAATGGCAGCCACAACAATGCTAAGTCATGAACCATTTAAACTTGCACAGTTCTAACACTGCTACAACTGCTAATTGGCTCCTGAAGCTGTTTCCAATCATGTTATAAGGTGATGCCCCCATCAAAATCAGGGTCAGTGACTGCTCTCCACCAAAGAGGGGTTCAGTATTTGGAAACTGCCCTGACATCAGTGCTCCCTGTCTCTTACACAACCTCTTCCCCCTCAAAAAATCCTAGCCAAAATACCAATATAGAAGTGATGTGATTGTTGCCATGGCATTCAATTGTTAATATGTCAGCGCTGCCTTGACTTTTTTTTTCATTCATTATCATTTACATGAAGAATAATTCTACATTGGGAAGCAACTGGCAATGCCATTCCACTGTTATGTGCCTATTGGGCACCATATAGTAGTTTGAAGCCGATGTAGAAGATTAGTGCTGATCTCTTTTTATTTGTTATTTGTCTGTATTGAAGAAAAAGCCCTCACCACAGGACAAAGTTAATGACGTATTGTGTGAATCAGCGGGATCACACTCTCTCAAAACTTCTCATATCCAGTTAGTCATGAATAGCACAGTAGCAGCAGTTTCAAGGTTATGAAGACTAACATTGGAATCTAATAATGTTGCATTAATAGGATGATTGTCAGTCAGGCTGCATCATAAAATTAATCCATTATTTTCTGTTACTGAGTTCAGCCTTCTTATCAACCAGCTATTAGTGAAGCAGCAACATTCAATAAGATGCTTCTTGCTCAATGAAACAACAGATTAAATAATTAGATTTTGTTGTTGCAAAATAATTTCTGTATACAATCATTCATTACAAAACTAGATTCAACCATTTTGAAAAGCAGGACTTAGAATGGCAATTTATGTTGTTAATAGATAGCAAATTTAGATTTCATGCTTGTACTAGCACTTCAAATCAATAAAATAACAAGCTGAACAAACTAATCAATCGGGAATTCACTTTTCACTTCATTTGCTTTTGGGATATATGCAGAGCCTGAGCTAGTGACAAACTCACAAGCTGAGGCCTACAGAGACTCTGATTTCTGGGTCTCCTTTGAATAGTTAGGCTCAGTTTCCAGCCCTATTGAAGCTGCCAAACTAGCAGGTGAACAATATAGGCCATCACTGGATTCCTACATTCGTGGTATCGAGCCACTCATCAAGTAGGAAAAGTGCCAGGATACTTGGACCAATGGGGAGTCACCCAGCATCCTGAAGTAGGATTCCTTCTCCTTAGGCCATGAGCAGGAGGCCTTTTAAAGTGTACTTCCTTCTTACATGACTGTGTGTCACCGGCATCTCAGTTATGCTCCCATTTTGTCAGATGTTCCCCTCCTCAATGCTCAGTTTGAAGATGCAAATAAGGTTCCGATCAAATTATTGGAATTTGGCATATTTAATTAGAGTACTTTCCAGTCACATGTGGTAGTCTATGCAAGTGAATGGCTTAAAGTGTATTTTCCCCACAAAATTCTCGCAACTGTTTGAGCAGCTGTAAAACAGGGATCAAAGTGTTGTGTTGCAACATCATGTCCCTGCCATTAATTAACCGGAGGTACGGGAGGAGAAGAACGTAGCTTGGTGAGAGAGAAAAAAGTGCTTTGAATACATGGGCAGAAACAAATATACACTACCAAATGTAATAATTACAGTTATTGCACAGCTGTGACTTTTGTGGGGCTTGTAATGGGTGGAATAGATAAACTTATTAAGACTTAGATCCTGGTCTGCACTTTAAGACAAAGGTAAGCAGCTTTGTCACAATTGGATAATCTCAGCTGCAACAGCACATTATATTCACTTCATGAACCATAACTATTAACCAGTCAGCGATGGCCGATGGTGTCTCCTGAGCTGGTCAGGCAGGTGCAACAGCCAACCACACAGCAAGCATGATTGAACGTGTAATCCACTTAAAATGCACATATACATGAAGGGCAGGTTAAGTCAGCCGTACAGAGAAGGTCTGTGAGCATTTTGTGATTGTAGCAGTTATTGAGCAGTCTGTTAAAGCTTCTCTAAGGCATCAACTGCTTTGCTCTTTACTGAAAATTAGGGGGGAAAGAAGCACACAAACAGTCAGTATCCAGGCAACAGAAAAACCAAAATCCTGCTGTTACTCATGAACTGCCTCCTATCACTGCATTAGTGAAATAAAATTATTTCAAATATAAAGATAAATTGATTTGTGTAATATTTGTGTGTGCATTGCCAAAGATCTAATCTTCTCTTTCACTTCAACCAAATGTACTTTAATATAATTTCATGATTAGAAAGTGTCTCAAGTGCTGTTTTATTATGCAAATGCTATCTATGAAGAACACTTTTAAGTTGTATTTCCATAATAATTCAGCAAAAAAAAGGCAAAAAGCAAAACAAAATGGCTGATATAGTAGATTGGAGTATCTTTGTTTCAGCCTAGACACTTGAGTATATTGATGGTTTTTATTTACAACTTAAGAGCTTATTTTTCTAACCTGCAGTTTCATGATGTTATGCTTCACGACAGTACGATTAGGCTCTATCCATAGCCTGGAGTTAGCTTGCACTGATTATATCTAAGACTAATACATGCTGTGACCTTTAGAGTCTGGCAGGATCAAGGAATCGAATGCAATATGAGCCATCTAGTCTTAGACTGCAATCTGTAAATACCATTATATTTGGGCTTAAATCAGGTTCAGAATTACAAATGGAACATTCCCCTCACTGCCAGCTAGTAGACCATATCCTGTATGAAATAAGGTTGGATAAACTGTAAGGTAAAGACATATAGCAATGAATAAGTGATGCAGCAAGGTTATTTTGGACAGTTTGGGTTCCAGGTCAATTTTATATGGGGTCACTTAGTAACAGGTGAGATAATACAAACTACAGAACATAATTGTATGTTTGAATGATCTATTTTATAAAGTTGGGAGAAGTATGGAAAAGTAACATACTAATGGGAGTAATCTGTATTCTTAATGGTATCTCTGAGCTGCATGTACTCCATGTGGAAAAAAACTGGCAGTTTGACTGAAGTTATGGAACTGACAAATACATTCACATTTAGTTTTGTGAATTTGCACTGATGTTCCTTCAGCTTCAACAAAACCAACCTTGGTATCTAATGCTCTGAGGTCTTATCCTTCTGCAAGTCACAGATCCAACCTTCACCCAAACCCCTTATGCATACCTTTTGTGTATCAGAGGTTTGAATAACTGGCAGTACATGCTGAGAGATGCTCTGGGCACTTGTTTCTTGCCTCCAGTCTGCTAATGTATCCCAAGATTCTTCATTTTAATAGGGATTATAAAGTAGCCTTTCTTGGTGTATGACGATGGGGTGTAGCTGATCTGATATTGTCCATTTTACACTCCTATTCAAGTTTAACTTTTTGGTTGCAAATTCAAAAAACAGTCCCAGTTCAAATAAAAAATTGGTGATAATCTAAACTTAAATTTATACAGTACTTGGAACCAATACTGATGACCACAATGGAAGTTGGGTTTCTCAGAGCTGTGATGACTTTGAGAGCTGTATAAATTTAACTCTGTTCAGGATCCTGACCCAATTTTCATGCTTCCATATTTTAACCGGGCACTTTTAAGGACTCAGGCTAATTCAGTTCGGCAGCCTGCAGGTGTTACACCTAGCCTTGCTGACTCCATTGCGAAGAATGGCATGGTCTAAATCTTCAGAATTTTCATGGAGTTGGGCAATGGTTTTTAAGGGTGATAATTCAAACACCTCAAAGGAATCATGAAATACAGTTTGAATGAGGGATCCTTACAAAATGAGATCCAACAAGTCCTTAAGCAACATCCCCCCACCCATCCCCGACCATTGTCTGTTCCCTCAAGCAACCCGTCAAATCCCTCAGGCTTCATGTGTGAAGCTATGCCCTCTACTAGACGTCTATTGCTGTTAAAGTTCCAATGTCAGGCTTTGGCTCTTCCATGCCCATTCACCCACTATACACTTTACAGAAGTAATGAATACTTTACAGTAATACTGTTGCTCAGTGGGTTAGCACTGCTGCCAAACTATGCCAGGGATCTAGGTTTGATTCCAGCCTTGGGTGACTGTGTACTTTGCACATTTTGTGTGTGTGTTTCCTCTTGGTACTCCGATTTCCTCCAATCGTCCAATGATGTGCAGGTTAGGTGGATTGGCCATCGGAAATGTAGGGTTATGGGGATAGGTAGAGATTCTTTTCAAAGGATTGGTATAAACTCAATGGGCAGAATGACCTCTTTCTGCCCTGTAGGGATTCTATAATACTGTGGTGAGACTTATAGGTATAAAAAAACTTTCAAAGTGTCATTGATAATTTTTAGCTATCTTAAAAAAAACTTTTCTCAACAACACAAATGTCAACCAATCAGTTCCATTAAGCTTTTAAAGACAAGACCATGGGTACTTTGTATGTCTTGACCTTGTATAAATAAATAGTGTGAAATTACTACCTGAGTTCAATTAGCAAGACATGTCAAACAAACAGGGGCTCAAGAATTTCAAGAGACCAATGTACACCTCAGCTCTCAGCCAAGCCTTAATTCCCATCTTCTGCAACCCTTTCAAAGGATCAAAATCTGACTCAAGATTTCTGCTTTGGAATACAAGAGAACACCTTTCTTCAAAGACATGTTGAAGTTTTTTTATTAGTTTAATTTTTTTGCTAATTTCTGCTCAGAGTTAGCATAATTTTAAATTGATAAGAATAGAGCCTGCTTAAGTGCTGCCAAAACGTAGAAGTTATGTATGAAATAAAAATGGAAGACATGAGGGAATTTACTGAAGGCTTTTCCCTAATCAAAGCTAAATAGGAACTTACAACTTAAGGAGGTGCCAGGCCATTTTGGCACTGTGATAGTCTGCAAAATCTAACATCCACAAGCATCCCCTAACCCTTGTGAGGAATGGTGAATATTTGACGCACTTAAGAGTCAATAGATGTTCATGGAGGATTGTGTTCGGAGAAGGAGTTTAAAGTGCTGCTGCCTATAAGGCAACAATTCAGTTCTCTTTAAGCTAAGAAACACTGGGTTAGTTACATAGCTGCAGTAAGTCTCTGGCATTCTTGTTTGTGACAGTTGTGCAAGATTTTCCTGATTACTCTTACCTTGTATGCTTTAGTACGATCAATAAACTTTCTGAGGTGCTCCTTTTTGTAGCAAATTCCCACCACAGCTGTAGTGTTTTTATAGGGGGGCTTGCATTTCTGCAAAACAACCCATGTTTCTATACTATTTTGAGAAGAGAAGAAAAATATTTAACAAAACACTTACTTTCATAATTTTTAAAATGACAGTGAGCAACAGAAAGAGAATATCAGGACTGAATATCATCTCACCCAGATCCTACATTTGCCCAAAGCGGTAGTTTATCAGCAAGACTTGAGAGGAGGAGAGGAAGATGGAGAGGTAGAGAGACTGGAGTTAGGTGGAGTGTAAAGAGGTTGGAGTGTGGTGGGTGGAAAGTTAGAGACTTTGGGGCATGGGTGGGTGAGGGGGAGGCTTTGAAAGGAGTGGGTGGAAGGATGGAGAGGTCAGAGTGTAGGTGTCTTGGTGGAAACATTGGAATGTGGTTGAGTGGAAGAGAAAGATGTTGAAGTGTAGGTGAGTAGCGCTTGAAAAAGAACATAGAGTATGTGCAAGAGGTCATAACTAGAGCAACATAGACACCTCAAAGTCTTACTGGGCTGGAAGGGTCACAAGGGCAAGGCCATGAAGGGATCTGAAAACAAGAATCACAAGCGTAAAATTGCGGTCTTGTGGGATCAGGAACCAGTGTAATTCAGCAAATGATGATGAGCAAACAAAGCTTGATGCCTTTTGAGACTCTATATGGTCAGCAGAACCTTCAGTGAGGATCAGTTAATGTATTGTGAAAAATGGGAAGCAGTATAGGAGAGTATTTAAAAATGCACCAATCCTGAAGGAGCCTGATGCTGTGGTTTAGGACGGAAGATTAAAGGGGCAGGTACAAGGACAGATTATTGGAGATAGAGGTAGTAGTAGTAGGATGAAATGAAATTGGATATGGTACTTTTTCTCTGATTTGATCGATAAGAATGGAAGCAAGGAAGGGCTGTTCCATAAAGAGGAGGATGAACACTGAGGGTGTACAGAGTAGTCAGCTGTGCCAAAGCCTGCATATTGGTTGAGAAGGACTGCTAAATACCTCTTTACAAATAGGACCCATAATTCGGAAATCGGGCCAGGTACGATCAGGATTATTTTCAGTATATTTCCTTTCGATAGTCAGAGCACCCCTTTGGATATAGCCCCAGGACATCTCAGGAGCAGAGCACAGGGATTCTTTTTGGGGAGTGGTCATGGATGATTGGGAGGATTCAGGTCATCTTTGTTATCTGTGCAGATGATTGTGTGTGTATAAAATCTTCTTGGAACTGACCAACCTGTCAAGGAGTGTTAAGAAATGTCAAGACCTGTCAAAACAAATGTCAAGTGATAACATTGTTGTTCCGATGAGAATGGTTTTCTTAATAGAGTGTAGCAGGCAATATAGAACTTTAAGAGAAATTTTATTTTCATGTGTAAACACTTGTGGACAATAGGTGAGTTGTTACAGTAGATGATGGGGAATATTGGAGGAAGAATTGGGCATGGAAACGTAAGTTGTAGCATAGGTGTAAAGGGGAATAGGGTAGCATCATGACCATGACAGTCTTAAAGGACTTAAAGGCAGACGTGGAGGCATAAGTAGACAAGAGTAGAAGTGATAAGGTGGTGTGGGTTAGCATGGAATGGGGGATGGGGACTGTCTGTGCATAATAGGAGTGGAGGGAGATGTGGAAAGATGTGAAGTAAGGGCTGGAAGAATATTTTATATTCCTTCATTTTAACTTTGTCCACTGTATAAAATCCCTCTTAGAGCAAAAGTATGGAGTGCAGCAGCATTTTTAAAAGCTGCTGTTGTGGAGCTGGAATTTTGCCTGGAAATTAAAATTGAGGCCTTAAAATGTACTTATTCTGTATGTGAAAAGAAAAATAAGAAAAGACAAAGGATAAGAATCTGGAGTTAAAATAAATTAACTAGCACTGGCTTAGGCTTGATTTGATAAAACAGGCATTTTCTCTGCTGACTATATGGACTGTATTTTGTTATGATCTCAGAACAGACTGCCAAATATATGCTACAATCTGGCTAAGAACCAGTTTTTTTTAGAAGTAGACAAAGTGTGGTATTTTTAAGAAAAAAAAAGCAGAATTCCATTGGTTTGAATGAACAACAAGTGTTTACTACACAATGTTAGAACAATAAATAAACATACAATACACATTCCAACACTCAGTATTAACTATGGGTAATTGATGATGATTGAACCTAGTGCACATCTGCTGCCTCAGCACCAGGGACCCAGGTTGAATTCCAGCCTCGGGCGAATGTCTGTGTGGAGCTTGCACATTCTCCCCATGTCTGCATGGCTTTCCTCTGGGTGCTCTGATTTCCTCACACAATCCAAAGATGTGCAGGTTAGGTGAATTGGCCATGCTAAATTGCCCGTAGTGTTCAGGGATGTGTAGGCTAGTTGCATTAGTCAGGGGAAATATAGTGTAATATTGTAGGGGAATGGGTTAGGGTGGGATATTTTTCAGAGGGTTAGTGTGAACTTGTTAGGCTGAAGGGCCTGTTTCCACACTGCAGGGATTCTATCTATGATAAATAGCATATGTGAGTAAAACCAAATGTGACCAAGCAGGACAAGATTTGTCAGAAAATTCCCCAAATGTTAAATACATGGTGGATCATCAAATCTCAGCAACCATTAAAAGGAATTTAAAAGCTTCACTTTTGCTAATTTAGCCTTGACATTGCCTCTTCAGAGCCATTTTGTCATAGACTGCCTTAACAACTGCTCACAATCAAACTCTGATTGATCACCATCCTCTCTTGGATCTACGCTCCCCTGAGCTCCAAAATTGCTCTCCAACACTTAACTCCTGTCTTTCATGGACACGAGAAAACTTTTAAAAAGCTAGAAGTGTCCCTAATTGAGTCCTAATTGTGCTCAGATGAAGCAAGCAAATACTTTCTGTGGGCTTTTCAACCCCACATCAGCTGGACTGAACTCTTCCAGCTCATGGCTTGTTTTGAGCCCCACAGCTCCTCAAACTTCTTTGTCAACTTCTTTAACATGAACATTTATCTGCCAGCTAACTTCTGAGCTAAACAAGAAGGAAGTATCTAACTGTTCTTGACTTCTCATTGAATCACTTACACAGAACATGTGGAATTCAGTGACCTTCATCAGTTCAGCTAAACGCAGCACTGTTTATCCTGGAGTTTACTTCTGTCTGCTTCACGCATACTCATTGAAATCTAGCCTCACTGCCTATCAACTTTGAAGACCACATCAGTGACCCTTGAACTGTTCTGAATGACCTATTGAAAACCATGCAGGTAGTCCCACCTCTTTTTCTAGGCAGAATTGCAGGTAACTAATATTTTAAAACAATCAAATATAACAACCCTTTGGAGCAGAACGTTACATTAGAACAAAGAACAAAGAAAACTTACAGCCCAGGAACAGGCCCTTCGGCCCTCCAAACCTGAGCCGATCTAAATCCATTGTCTAAAACTATCGCCCAATTCCTAAGAATCTGTATTCCTCTGATTCCCACCTACTCATGCATCTGTCCAGACGCACATTAAGTGAATCTACCATGCGTCCCTCTACTATCTTTGCTGGCAAAGCGTTCCAGGCACCTACCACCCTCTGTGTAAAGTACTTTCCACGTGTATCCCCTTAAACATTTCACCTCTCACCTTGAACGTGTGACCTCTCATTACTGAATCCTTCACCCTGGGAAAAAGCTTATCTCTATCCACCCTGTCTATACTCTTCATGATTTGGAGATGCCGGTGTTGGACTGGGGTGTACAAAGTTAAAAATCACACAACACCAGGTTATAGTCCAACAGGTTTAATTGAAAGCACACTAGCTTTCGGAGCGATGCTCCTTCATCAGGTGATAGTGGAGGGCTCGATCGTAACACAGAATTTATAGCAAAAATTTGCAGTGTGATGTAACTGAAATTATACCTTGAAAAATTGATTGTCTGTTAAGCCTTTCATCTGTTAGAATACGGTGATAGTTTCACTTCTTTCATGTTTGCAACTTTAAAAAAATGGTTTTGTGATTTACACTTCTAGATCATTTATGTATATTACAAACAACAGTGGCCCCAGCACTGATCCCTCTGGAATGTCACTGGTCACCTTCCTCCATTTCAAGAAACTCCCTTCAACTCCTACTCTCTGTCTCCTGTTGCTCAACCAGTTCTTCATCCACCTAGCTAGAACACCCTGCACACTATGTGACTTCACTTTCTCCATTAGTTTACCATGGGGAACCTTATCAAATGCCTTACTAAAGTCTATGTATATGATATCTACAGCCCTTCCTTCATCTATCAACTCTATTTAAAGTTGGTAAGGCTCGAACTCCCCCACACAAAACCATTTGCCCATCACTGATAAGCACATTCTTTTCCAAATATAAATAGATTTTATCCCTCAGTAGCTTTTCCAGCATCTTTTCCACCACTGACGTCAGGCTCATTGGTCTGTAGTTACCTGGAATATCCCTACTAGTCTTCTTGTATAGGAGGACAACATTAGCAGCCTCCCACATATCAAATGTGGACTTCCCTTCAAATAGCTTCTCCCAATCCAGATTTCACAAATCCTACCGAATTTTGATAAAATTGGCCTTGGCCCAGTATAGTACTCTTCCCTTTGGACCACTTTCATCTTTGTCTATGAGTATTCTAAAACTAACATAATTGTGGTCACTATTCCCAAATAAATTCCCCATGCAATGTATACCACCTGGCCTGGCTCATTCCCCAACACCAGGCCCAATATGGCTCCTTCCCTCGTCGGACAATTGACATACTGCTCTAGAAAACTTTCATGGATTCTCCTGCAAATTCAGCTCGATTCAGACCTCTGACACTAAGTGTATCCCAGTCAATGTTCTCAAAGGATGCTGGCTTCTGCAACATAAAGGAATGCTTACCAAAAAAAAAGATTCATCACAACTTTCAATGCCCGTTCAGAACCCAACAACTGGATGATTTCTGAGTGTTGATCCTAACCCCAAGCTGTGTTGCTTCGTAATATTATTCTTGAAGGCCAATGACCTAATTGATAAGGAGGTACATTCAGAGAAGCTTGCCATGTTGGCAGTACCTCAGAAATCAGTGATGAAACAAAAAGGAAAGTAGCTAAGAATGATAACGTTAGGAACAGTGCTGCTGCCAGCCGGCTTTCCAGATTTGATTTAAAAACAACTGCAAAGACATTTCCTTGTGCTTCATGGTAAATCTAAGGTGCTCATAATATTTTGAGGTCACTGGAATAATTTGTAAAATTAAGTGCAAGCATTTAACAAGTTTTTCATGGTCCATATGGAGTCCCTTAATGAGACCAAGTATAATTCATACACTTTTACTCCTGATCTATTCAAAATTCAAAACTGACTCAGAGGCATTGGGATCCTGATTGACCCCCAGAATCACAATTTTGAATTCCATCTCACACCAGGTTCTGACACTGCACCCCGTGGAAAAACTGGTCTTTTAATTCATTCCATGTCAATAAATTTCCAAAGCTGGAAAGTACAGTATTGTTTGTTCAGTTTCCCATAGACTGGTCTACAAATAAGGTTTAATTCTTATAATAATCAAAGAACACACATATATTGCATTAAGTCAATATATAAAGCATTTGTATCCTTTTAGGTTAATCATTCAAATTTATGCTGCTCAATGAAAGCATTTATCCCTGCAGAATGACCAAAACTCCATGGAAACAATACATGATTCCACTTGCATAGTAAAGACAGTGTTATAGTGGATAATGATATTAGACTAACAATCCAGACATGGAGCTAAAACCTGGGGATAAGGGTTCAGGCCTCACTATGGCAGATGGTGAAATTTGAGTCTAATAAAATCTGCAATAGAGGAGAGATGGCCTCAGGGCAACCATGTAACCACGGTCTAGTTTGTACGAAAATAACATCTGGTTCACTGCCTTTTAGGTATGAATTCTGCCATCCCTGGTCTGGCCTTCAGACCCAGAATCTTACCTACTCTCTGAGCAATTAGGAATAAGCAATATGTGCTGGTCTAGCCAGTGACATCCACATCTCATAAACAAATACAAATAAAACCATACAGCCAAGGATTCCAACTTAAACATTGCTGGTATTTGAAAACTTTACTCATTGAATTGAACTAATTTCCTTGCCTTTAAAGGATATTTGTGAATGTTTACTTCAAAATGTACAAGTAAAATATGCACCTAAGCATGTTCTATGTTAATATTCATACAGCATGATTTTAAGGTCAAAATATCACATTACTAAAATAAAAAGTTGGGACATGATTTGAAGCTGGACTTGTCTCCTATGCTGCAGGATTTTAATGTTAATGATCGATGTCTGGAACTGTCTCGCTTCTTCAGCATATAAATTTTAGCAGTAGCATCCTGAACTAGTAATGTTTTCTCTGATACGCTTCATTTGGATTAAGCTATTTATTAACAAAGGAAATAGTCTTGGATAATATAATTTTAAATTTTGGCATTTCCTGCTAAATGACAAAGTTAGATTAAATCACAATACAATAGAGACCATGGAAAAGCCAGTTGTCCTTTTGACTGCTTATTTGTTGATGGCTGGTGACTTATATTGACAGATTTATAATATCAAAACAATTGGACAGCTTTCAAATTGCATTTGAATATCTAAGACAGCAAATTATAACATCTATTACAGATGTATATCTATATTAGTTTTGATGTTACTTTAGATATATATCATATGCTGCCAGCAAGCTTTCAGCGAACATATGATTTAGACATCATTTCTTCAAATTCATTTGAATGTTCTTTCTGACATTTAGAAGGTTGCAAATAACAACTCTGTTTCCTCTAGAGTTCCCACTATTATACACTACATTTTGCAACAGGTTGTCTCTTGATTAGACCAAGTATCTTCCATTCTGTACCCAACTTCCAAACTAATACAAATTATAATTATGCTTAAACAACCTCCTTTGACACATGTTTAAGGTAGGTGGGACTTATACCCAGACCCTTTTGGCTCTGAGAAACAGACTCTATTACAGCACTACAAGGGCACCTAAATGATATTCCTCAACAGTTTCCTATCCTAGTGCTAACCAGACCTGAATCCATGTGGGACAGAAATACAACAGAGGCTAACAGCTCACCCCTCCTTGGAATTTGTAAAATAAAAGATCAAATATTAGAATTTTGGATTTAGGTAAGGCAGACTTCAATGGGATGAGGTAGAGACTGACCATAGTAAATTTAATACTATCCAGAAGCAGTTTGTATCCATGAGAAAGAAAAGCTTCACCTCACAAAACAAAAAGTCATGGACATCTAGGGAGGTAAGTGACAGCATAAAGTTAAACAATGAACAATACACAATGAACAGTACAGATCCCACAGAATGGGTCAAATACAAAGATCAACAAAGGGCCACAAAGTAATTTGTCAGATCAGCTAAAAAGAATTTTGAAAGGAAACTTGTAGGAGACATAAAAAGTAATAAGAAGAGATTTTACAGTTATGTAGATAAGGTTCCTATTAGCTCACTTCAGGCTGTGAGAAGAGGTGTCAATAATCATGAGGAAATGGCAGACATGCTGAGCAATAACTTTGCTTCAGTATTCAGAGCAGAAAAAGAGAGTACTTTACCAGAAGTGCCAAAGAAATTAACAGAGGATCAGGGACAGGTTCTAAATAAATAAAATTAGCTTAAGAAAATCATCAATAAAATGAAAATTAATGGAAATAAAGAGTGACGAGTCCCCAAGACCTGATAGTTTCCATCCACAGCTGTTAAAGGAGGTAGGAGAGCACAATGTAGATAACCGAACCATAATCTTTCAGAGTTCCCTAAATTCAGGAGTTATGTCTCTAGAACAGAAATTTGCTCATGTCACTCTACTTTTTTCGCAAGGTGAGAGAGGCAGACCAGGGAATTACAGACCAGTTGGTCTGTGATGGAGAAATAGTTGCAGCCTATAATTAAGGATAGGGGAACTTATCATCTCAAAAAATTTCAGTTATATCAGGGAAAGTCAGCATAGATTCAAGAATGGTAGATCATGTCTGACAAGTCTCATAGAGTTTTTGAAGAGGTGACAAAGGTGGTGGATAGAGGTAAGTCAATGGATGTTGTTTATATGGATTTCCAGAAGGCACATAGTTAAATGTTGTGAATGTCCAATGTGAATTGGGGTTCTGGTGAGTAGCCCTTTAAAATGCCTGGAGCGAGCTCAATGCAGGTTTACAAGGATGATACCTGGACTTAGGGTTACATTATGAGAAGCGATTAGACAAAACAGGCTTTTATTCTCTCAAATTTAGAAGGTTAATTGGTGATCTAATAAAGGTCTTCAGGATATTAACAAGGAAAGATAAGGTAGATAAAGATAAAATACTTCCACAGGTCAAAGGACCAGGAGCATAGTCTAAGAATTAGGGCTCGGCTTTTCAGGAAAGATGTTAGAAAGCATTTCTACACACAAAGACTATTGGAGGTTTAGACTTCTCTTCATCAAACAGTGGTCGATGCTAATTGAATTGTTACATTTATATCTGAGATAGCCAAATTTTTATTAAGCGAGGGTATCAAGGGAAAAAGACCGAAGGCAGGCATTGGAGTTAGGCCACAGATCAGTGATGATCGTATTGAATGGTGGAGCAGAATCGAAGGCTGAATGGCCCTCTCCTGTTCCTGTATTCCTCAATGGATCCCCTGAAAAGAACGCATTATTTTCAAAGATTTAAATTCTCTCCTCTTCTACTTTTCAGATGTATAAAGAACAGAAAGAATATTGATGGCTCAAACAGTCGTCAAGATAATTTGATTTGCAGTTTCATTTAGGTTTGCTGTGCATTCAGTTCAAATTAAACAAATTAATTAAATTTTAAGAAAACAAGAGGTATCAATACAAATCACAGATTGTGAGAAATTTAATTGTCCATTTCAGACTTGGAACTATTCTGTTCAATGCTGACCACACAGAAAATTGTCCAATTATCTAAATTATTATATTCTGGTACCACATTTTATAATCAAATTATCCCACCATTATTTATGACCAAATCGCTAATCCTGACTCTGGCAAGAACCCCTCCAGCCGGAATGCACAGAGAGATGAGCAAAGTTCATAATGCCCAATGCCCTTTCAAGAAGGAACTCTGCCATTCTTACCTGGTCTGGCCTACATGTGCCTCGAGACCCACTGAAATGTTGTTCATTCTTAAATTACCTTTGAAATGGCTGAGCAAGCAATTCAGTTGTATCAGGACAAAGCAGTCTAAACAAAGGACTGAAACTGGACAGACCAGAAATGACAATGGAAAACTCAGCCTTGCTGACCCTGTATAATCCTCCTTGCCAACATCTGGAGTCTTGCACTGCAATTGGGTGAGCTGTCCCATAGACTAGTCAAGCAAACCTGTCAACGTTGTATTCATGGAATGACAATGTCACAAGCAAGACCATCGCCACCTCATGAGAAGTGGCACACAGTGGCATACAGTGATATACAACTCCCAGAAGGAAGTTGCACTGGGAGTCCTCAAAGATCATTCTGAATCCCATGAAGTTTCATTGCATCAGGTAAAACCTTGAAAAGAAACCTTCTGCTAATTACCATCTATGCTCTCCCAAATGTTACCTTGGCTGATCAATCAGTATGTCTCCATGCAGGAGATAACTTGAAGCAAACATGGAGGATGACAAGGGGTCAGCATGTACTTAGGGTGGGGTGCTCCAATTTCTTGGTAGCACTACCATTGATCGAGCTGATAAAGTGCATTCAACCCTAATATTTCGGAGCAGAAGTTTATAATTCGACCCAGCGAGTCTGCTCTGCCATTTAATGAGATCATAGCTGATCTGATCATTCGCTTATTCCTCACGTATGAGTAAAATGCTTTTGGGTTCTCCCTAATACTTCCCACCAAGCCTTTTTCGTGCCCCCTCCTGGCTCTTCTCAGTCCATTTCTGAGCTCCTCCATAGCAAGCCTGTAATCCTCTAAAGCTGTGCTAGATCCTTGCTTCCTCCACCTTAGGTAAGCAGCCTTCTTTTGACGAGAAGCTCCTCTGTTCTCATCATCCAAGGCTCCTTAATCTTTCCCCTTCTTATCTGTCTCAGAGGAGCACATTTGTGCAACATTCACAACAAATGCTCCTTAAACAGGTCCTTAAACAAGTTGTGCCCTTTCTGTAGAACAATTGCTCCCAATCTGTACTTCCCAACTCCTGTCTGATAGTGTCATAATTTCCTTTTCCCCAATTAAATATTTCCCATGGTAACTGCTCCTTTCCCTCTCCATAGCAATGGTAAATGTCAGACAATTGTGCTCACTGTCACCAAAGTGATCTCCCATCGCGAGATCTGACACCTGTCTTGGCTCGTTGCCGAGCACCAAATCCAAAATGGCCTGTCCCATCGTTGGCCTGTCTACATACTGAGTAAGGGAACCCTCCTGAACACACCTAACAAAAACGGCTCCATCCAAACCATCTGCACTAAGCAGGTTCCAGTCAATATTGGGAAAGTTGAAGTCACCCATAACAACAACCCTGCTATGTCTGCATTTTTACAACATCTACTGGCCTATGAGTTCTTTGATCTCTGTACTGCTATTAGGGGGTCTGTAGAAAACCCCCAATGAGGTGGCTGCTCCTTTGCTGTTCCTAACTTCCACCTATACTGACTCAGTAGACAAACCTTCCTCGTCAACCTTCATTTCTATAGCTGCGATGCATTCTCTAATTAGCAATGCTACCACCTCCTCTTTTTCCACTCTCCCTGTTCTTGTTAAATATTCTAAACCCTGGAATACTTAGCAACCATTCCTGCCCCTGTGAAACCCATGTCTCCGTAACAGCCACAACATCATAGTCCCAAGTACTGATCCATGCACTAAGTTCTTAAGAAAACAGTTCTGAAGAAATAGAATTGTTTCAAAGTTAAATATCAAATCAGAAACAAAACTAATCATTATTCTACTGTATTCAATGGATCCTATAGCTGATAACGGTCTTTTTTTTTCATTACAGTAGAGACTGTAGACCACACCGGCCCTATACCTTTAACACAGCTATTTGATATTAGAGCATTTGATGTTCCTATATATAGGTACATATCTTGCCTTAGTTGATGCTAAAGTCTGAAAAAGTGACAGCTGTTAGGAAAAGTCTTTTTCCTGACAGTCTTCAATCCTCATCACTGACCTGAGTTCAGGACTGAAATGCAACAGAGACTAAAGTGCTACAACCAAAGCTAAAGGTTACAAATCTGTACCACAGCAGCATGACGGCAACAGAAGCAAGAAGCATCTATGAGGATTTTCTGTCTTTAAAAAAAGGCCAAAGTGGGCACCACAGCTGATTCTATTATTTAAAGAGTTAAAAAGATGCAAAAGGGCTCTGAACCAGAAGGCCTGCATTCAAGTCTCACCAGCTTCCGATGTGCGTCATAACATATCCAACTAAAATTATCTAAAAGGAATGCTGAAAAGACAGCTCCAACCTATGAAACACAGAGAGAACAAAATTCAGATTAAAATCATTTTAAAAAAAACCCTTATCCAGATATCTGTTTGTTCCACAATATTTTTTATCCAAAACAAAAAGATAAAAAAGGGGGCAAGACACTATCACTGGTGCTGTTTTTGATGGGAACACCACAAACTGGCAAAAACCTGCAATTTTTAATACTGCAATTACAAAAAAAGCAGAGAAACCAGCAATAACACAGAAAACCAGACTATCGCAATATAGATCATTGTATGTGATTTTTAAAGAGTGTAGTTACTGAAGGAAGATAGAAACTAAACATCTCAGCATGAATTGGTAATCAATTAACATTCACCCAAAATTAATTTATTTAAAGAAAAAAATTAAGGGATCGTGGTTGGATCATCACTTTTTGGAGATAGACATTGCTTGGCATTTGTGTGGCACAACTGTTACTTACCTCTTTACAGCACCTCATCCAGGAAGCTGGAAGAACACAGCAAGCCAGGCAGCATCAGGAGGAGGAGAAATCAACGTTTCAGGTGAACCCTTCTTCAGGACTTGGGGTGGGTGTAAGGAGAGCTGCAGATAAAAGGGGGTGGCGGGGACAGGGTGGCGAAGTGGGGACAGGTGAAGACAGGGAGACGGTATGACCTGGTTGGTCAATGGGAGGAATGAATCTGGTTGGTGGTAGGGAGGAGTGGAACGGAGAGGGAGGAGCTAGGAAGGGAGTCGGGGAATGGGAAGGGAGATTATTTGAAATTGTAGAGCATAATGTTGAGTCCTCCAGGTTGTAGGCTACCCAGGTTGAAGATGAAGTGTTGTTCCTCCAATTTGCGGTTTGATTCGTTGTGGCAATGGAGGAGGCCAAGGATGGTCATTTTGGAAAGGGAGTGGGAAGAGGAATTAAAATGGCAGTGACTGGGAGCTCCAGTTGGTCCCTGCGGACCCAGCTGAGATGCTCAGCGAAACATTCCCTTAGTTTACAATGGGTCTCACTAATGTAGAGAAGACTACATTGGGAGTACCTGATGCAATAAACTAGGTTGGAAGAGAGGCAGGTGAACCTCTATCTCACTTGGAAGGAGTGTTTGGAGTCCTGGATGGAGGTTAGGGGGGATGGTGTGCCAACAGGTTTGCCTCTTTTCCGGTTGCAGGGGAAGGTACCTGGGGGTTCGGGGGTGTTGGTGGGACTGTCATAGGGAATGGGCCTGGCCGAAGGCAGAGAGGGCTGGGGAGGGGAAGATGTTCTTGGCGGTGGGGTCTAGTTGGAGTTGGAGGAAGTGTTTAAGGATGATGGGTTGGATGCAGAGTTTGGTGGGCTGGTAGGTGAGGACAAGGGGGATGCTATCTTTATTGCATTGGGCGGGGTTTGGAGTAGTGGAACAGGGAATGGAGGTGGTGTGGTGCAGGGTTGTCTGAATGACAGAGGGGAAAAAGTACATTGTTTGAAATAGGTAGACATCTGGGATGCTTGAGAGTGGAATGCCTTGTCAGCTAAGCAAAGGCGGCAGAGGCAGAGTAAGTGAGAATGGAATGCAGTTCTTGCAGGATATTGGGCAGAAGAAGGTGTAGTCCAGGTAGTTGTGAGAGCCTGTGGGTTTGTAGTAAACATCCATCTGGAGACAGTCACCAGGCATGGAACTGGAGAAGTCAAGAAAGGGGAGGGAGGTCTGAGGTTGACAAGTAAATTTGAGGGCGGGGTGGAAGTTGTGGGCGATGTCGATGAATTGCTCCAGTTCAGTCTGGATGCAGGACGTTGCACCAATGCAGTCATCAATGTAATGGCTGAAGAGTTAGGGTACAGTGCCTGTGTAAATTCTGAAGAGGGACTGTTCAACATAGCTGACAAAGAAGCAGGTGTAGCTGGGGCCCATCCTGGTGCCCATGGACCACCCCCTGGATTTGGAGAAAATGAGAGGAGTTAAAGAAAAAGTTATTAAGGGTGAGGACCAGTTCGGTGAGTTTGAGGAGAGTATGGGTGGAGGGGGTCTGGATGGGTCTGTTGGAGAGGAGAGTATGGGTGGAGGGGGTCTGGATGGGTCTGTTGGAGAGGAAAAAGCTGAAGGCCTGGAGGCCATTCTTGTAGGGTGTGGATGTGTATAAGGACTGCACGTCCATAGTGAAGATAAAGCACGGGGGGTAGGGAACTGGATGTTACTGAAGAGGTGGAAGGTGCGGTTGATGTTGTGAATGTAGACGGACATTTACTACAACTCCAAAGACTCTCACAACTACCTGGACTACACCTCCCCCCTCCCCCTACCCAGTATTCTGCAAGATCTCATCTCATTCTCTCAATTCCTCTGACTCCACTGCATTTGATCGGACGAGAAGACATTCCACTCCCAAGCATCCCAGAATGTCCACCTATTTCAAACAACATGCTTTTCCCCAGCTCTGTCATCCAAGCAACCCTTCATCATACCACCTCAAATCCCCATTCCAGTGCTCCAAACCACCCCCCCATGCAATAAAGACAGCATCCCCCTTGACTTACCTACCATCCCACTAAACTTTGCATCTAACACAACATCCTTAAATATTTCCGCCAACTCCAACTAGACCCCACTACTAAGAACACCTTCCCCTCCCCACCTCTCTCTGCCTTCTGCAAGGACCATTCCCTTCGATAGTCCTTGGTGTGCACTACTCTCCCCACCAACCACCCTGAACGCCCAGGTACTTTCCTCTGCAACCGAAAAAGATATTGCCCAGGTCTTTTTGCATTTGGACATGGAGTGCTTCAACATCAGGCATGGCATGGTGGCTCACTGATTAGCACTTTTGCCTCACTCTTTCGGGCGACTGTGTGTATGTGTGGAGTTTGTACATTCTCTCTGTGTCAACATGGGTTTCCTCTGGGTGCTCCAGTTTTCTCCCACAGTCCAAAGATGTGCAGATTAGCTAGATTGTCTATGCTAAAGTACCTAGGGATCTGCAGGCTAGGTCGATTATCCATGGGAAGTACCGGATTACAGGGACAGGGTAAGGGGTTGGGCCTGAATGGGAAGCTCTTCGGAAGACAGGTGTGGGCTCAATGGTTCAAATGCTCTGCTTGCACATGATAGGGATTGAATGATTCTATCTGCGGAGTCATGAATAGTGCTGAATATTTTGCAATTATTGGCGAACGTCACCACCTCTGACATCACGACAAAGGAAAGGTTGATTTAGCAGTTGAAGAGCATTGGGCCTAGGACACTTGCCTGAGGAACTCCTGCTGACATGTCCTGGAGATAAGATGACTGACGAACTACCACAACCACCACCACCATTGTGCAGGGTAAACTATAACCACCAGAAAATTTTCTCCTGATTCCCATTGACTCCAATTTTGTTCTGGCTCCTTAATGCTGCAGTCGGTCAAATGTGACTTTGATGTCAACGTTTGTCAATCTCACCACAGCTTTGGAATGCAGCTCTTTTGTCAATGTTTGACCAAAGCTGTATTGAGCTGAGTGGCCCTGGTGGAATCCAAACCGAGTGTCAGTAAGCAGGTTATTGTTAAGCAAGTTCTGCTTGCATTGCTGAAGACACCTTTCATCCCTGTACTGATGATTGAGGTAGACTGATGAGATGCTATTTGGCTGCATTGTATGTATCCTGCTTTTTGTATACAGGGCATATCTGGGTGATTTCCACATTGTCAAGTAGATACCAGAGTTGTAACTGTACTGGAATAGACTGTGGCAAATTCTGGGCATAAGTCTTCTGTACTATTGCCATAATGTTGTTAAGACCCATAGCCTTTGCAATATCCAGTGCCTCCAACCATTTCTTGAAATCACATAGAGTGAATTAAACTGGCATCTGCGATGCCAGGGACCACAGGAGGAGGTTGAGGTGGAATATACATTTAATACTTCTGGCTAAAGATTGCTGTGAAAGCTTCAGCCTGTGTTGGGCTTTTCCATTATTTAAGATACAGATATTTGTGAAGCGTCTCCTCCAGGAGGAGGAATTTAATTATCCATTACCATTCATGACTGATGTGGAAGGACTGCAGAGCTTAGATCTGATGCATTGGTTGTGGGATCAATTAACTTTATATATCATCTGCAGTGTCTGCTGTTTGGCAATCAAGTAACTATATTTGGTGAGATCTCATTTTCAGGTATGCCTGGGCTGCTCCTGGCATGCCCTTCTGCACTCTCCATTGAACAAGATTGACCTCCTGGCTTGATGGTCATGGTAGAGTGAGAGAAATACTAAAGTGAGAGGGTGAAGATAGTGTTAGAGTACACTTGCTGATGGTACCTCATAGACGTGGAGACTTAAATTACTGAAGATTTGTTCAAAGTCTGTCCCATTTAGTATGGTGATAGTGCCACACAACACAATGGAGGGTATTCTCAATATGAAGGCTTTGAGTAGGGTGGATTGGTGGTAAACTGCCTAATATTTTCTTTATGCCATGTACACCTAAAACAAGCCTCAGACTCTAGACCAGAATTGGAGACATTTTCAGAAGGTCCTGAGATCATGCGTCTAAAAACCCTGGTGGATCCCGTGTATTCATCATGTCAATTTTTTTGCATTTCTGCCATCATGTGTTCAGTCTCCAGCCATCAGGAGACTATAAGATTTGGGCCATTATGTCCCAGATTCTCCTGAATTTGTGAGATCATCGACAACAGTCTAAATTTAACCACCGAGCCTGCTCATTGCATATAATAATTCCCTTGTTTTCTTACATCTTTAATTGGAATATGTCACAGTGAGCTTACTAGTAATTTTAATAATAATGTAGACAATGGCCAATAATTTGTTCTGAACTCCACTGCCCGGAGGCATTTTAATTCATGGAGAACCATTTGCTACATGAAAATAAATTAACTTAACAAAGGGAGATGATATAGCGCTGCAATGTGCTAATAATATACTGACCACATGTTGTTACTAGCAAGATTTGTGCATGTAGTTTGGATAGTGGACGGGGAGAAGTTCTGAAGTGATATTTGTGAATGACAACCAGCAAATGGTGTACCAGGTTACTGTGAAGAACAATATGCTGTTAAAGTGCTAGAATTAAACGTATGGACTATTAAACGATAGGGCTTGACTTGAGTGTGATTTACAATAGATTAGATTACTTACAGTGTGGAAACAGGCCCTTCGGCCCAACAAGTCCACACCGACCTGCTGAAGCGCAACCCACCCATACCCCTACATTTACCCCTTTCCTAACACTACGGGCAATTTAGCCTGGTCAATTCACCTGACCTGCACATCTTTGGACTGTGGGAGGAAACCAGAGCACCCGGAGGAAACCTACGCAGACACGGGGAGAATGTGCAAACTCCACACAGTCAGTCGCCTGAGGCGGGAATTGAACCTGGGTCTCTGACGCTGTGAGGCAGCAGTGCTTAACCACTGTGCCACCGTGCCGCCCATAGAGTGCCAGAGTTGAGCCCTTCAGCGAGTTAGGCAGAGGAAAGGAAAGGAAAGAAGGATTTGCTTTTGCCTAAATTGATAAGCTTCTAGGAATTGATTTTCACCCTGTTACAGAGGAAAAAGCTCGATAATTGATGAGTATCTGGTAAATGATTAACATTTATTCAGTTCCCAAGGCTCAAAATAGTACATTTTTCATGACACGTGAGTCATAGAGAATAAAAGGTGTGGTTCTAGAGGCCTGCCTATAGTGAGAGCAGTGGGGGATTGAGGTCACAAACCACTCATGACTCAAGTCGAGGGAAAGCATCTAATTAGTGAGTATTTCTATCCTTTCAAGCAAAAATAAGGTCTTCAGTTTGAGTTTAGGTCACGAGTCTTTTTTAACTCTTTTTCATCAAAGTAGCTGTTGGTGTAAAAAAAGATGACATTAAAGTGTAAACAGCAGGGATACTAGAGTAATTATATAATTAAAATATTATGATGAATGAAGGTGGGTGATGTTTTACAGCTGCAGTATGTGGGCACTGTTGGACACCAAGGTGATCCAAAGCAAATGCATGTGTAATAAGTGACTAAAACTAAAGGAGCTTTAGAAGCAAATTGAGGGGAAGTCACCTAGATATTTTGCTCCATGAGATCAGGGACAGGAAATTGTAGCTGCAGCTAAGACAGATATGTGGACTCATGGAATAGTATTCAATCCCTGAGGCTGTCCCAAAGTTACAAAATTCTTGCAAGCTGTGTAGGTGAGAATGGGGTAGCAAGAAGGATGAGTGAACTGACTGCAACCCGTATTATGGGAAACTAATTGTGATGGAGAAAATAGGAACACAGTCATGATTGGGACATTATAATGAGGGGTATGCATGCTGTTTGTTTCATCATGAGTGTGAATCTTGAAAGCTCTGTGTCTGCTGAGTTAAGAACATCTTCTCAGGGCTGGTAAGGAGTGTGGAGTGGGAGGGGAGGAGTCCACATTGTTATTATCCCCATTAGTATTAATGACATTGATAAGAATAGAACGGAGGTTCTGCTGAAAGAATTTGAACAGTTGGGAGTTAAAATAAAAAGCAAAACCTACAGGGTAATAAGCTCATGATTATTACTTGAGTCACAGGAAAACTGGTATAGGGTAAATAAAGTCAAACAGTTCAAGTGTGACTCAAAGATTAGTGTGGGAGAAATAGATTTCAGATTGTGCAGCTCTGGCACCAGTACTGGGGTAGAAGAGAGCTGTTCTAGTGTAACATGCTTCATTGAACTAGATTTGGACCAGTGTCCTGGTGAATTGAATAACTAGTGCTGCAGAGAGAGCATTGAACTAACTAGAGGCGAAGTAGTGAGAGTTCTTGAGAGGGTATACAAAGGAAAATAATATGGCGATACCCAGAGTGTGAATACTTTGCATCAGTCTTCAGTGCAGAACTCTTGAATAGCAATCCAAAAATACTCAATGATCAAAAGGCTAAAGTGGGAGATGGAAATTATTTCAATGGACAGAATCTTGTAAAGGTTTGAGCAACATTAGCTATGATGGGAGATGTGGCAGAAACATATATGCATAGCCCAGTGAGGCCCATCTTGACACAGAGATCATCTCACTCCATCCTTTATGCTTTTCACAAGCATCTGGGCAAGATTCTCCTTAAGTAGTAGCAAGATGCTAATTAATGTGCATTGAAGCTTCTTAAGTGCCTTTTTAATGCCATACGTTGTCTCATTAATATTCAGCCTTCTACCTTACCAAACAAACTAGATGTTGGGAAAGGCTGACAAGGAAACCAAAGTGAGGTAGTGGAGTGTACACATGTGCCCATCTCTAGCAGATCATGAGGGGGCTGGGGCTGGCTCTCCATGACAGCCAAATTGTCACATGTCTATCTGCACTGCAGCAGCTTCTGGGCAATGAGGGCCATTGCCTCCCATACGTCTATCTGCTGCTCCTGCTTCTCCCTGTGTATGTGGACAAAATCCCTGATTGCCAACATCACAGGGTCCTCTGTTACCTTAGTCCAGCTGGTGCTGGTCTCTGGCAGTCTTCTGAGTACTAACAGCTGGGGTCATTTCTTCTTTGGCCAGCTACAAAGATGTCACTGTGAGGTGCACAACAAGACTGTGCCCCTACACTCTCTATATGTCTAATTCCTTCAAGGTGGGTCAATATTTGAACTGTTGGTGGTGGTCGTGGTGGGGGTGGGAGCGGTCTGTGCAGGAGGCAACCTGCCAATGTTTCCTCTGAGGCCTGTTTACAGGTGGCTTGGGGGTGAGCTAAACATTTCTCAGGTGAAGTCATGGGAAGACTAGCAGAACATGCAAGACAAGAGAGAGAAAAGGCAACACAGCCAGCAGTTAAAACTGAATGCGTTAAATTCAGAGAAACAAAGGGGTTAATGTCAGGTTTGCTGTGGAACTAAGAATGGGAATTCAATTGCTTGGCAGGACATGTATGTTTCAGCATTCCGGCAGGAGTCTTCTCCCGCTAAGGTCAGGATTCTGTCCTCCTAGGAGGTGTGGTCAGTGAGTTGGGCAACCCTCCACCTAGGTACGGGTGTTCTCTGTCCTGTTGTGGGCGGTCTTCTCCTGTAATGAGAATGAGAAGAGAAATGAGTGAGATTAAAGACGATGGCACATGGGGAAATGGTTATGAGATGTATGAAGGACTGATGAGGCAGTGTTGATGGCACCTTGACTTAGTGGCATGGGAGATGGGAGAGAGGCAGTGAGAGAAGCTAGTGCATACAATAGGGATAATGGCAGAACGTGAGCTTGTGTTCGAGGTAGAGGCAGTAGCAGAGATAGATTGAGTGTGAGGTGGCAGAGATGAGAGTGTGGCCAGGTGGAGAAGAGTATTGATGTTGTTTCTGGATCGTCAGCCATTCCTCTACAGCCGAGAGATGGTATTGAGCTGGTGGGGACCTGCTGGAGAATCATCCAGTGTAATCGTCTCCTTCTCCACAGTTAGTTTAACGTCTGTCATTGGGGAAATGTCAGTCTTTTATAAAGGATGTAATAGTAGCTTATTTAGAAATCTGCAATATAATCAAGCAGAGTCAACATGGGTTTGTGAAGTGAAAATAATGCCTCACAAGTTTCTTAGAATTATTTGGGAAAATAACAAACAAGACAAAGGGAGAAAGCTGGATGTAAAATACTTGGATTTCCAAAAGGCATTTGTAAAGGTATCACTTGTTCAACTATTTAATAAATAAGAACCGATGGTTTTTGAGCGGCAGGGAATTATTAACATAGAGGATTAGCAAACTAATTGGAATAAGGGAACTTTTTCTGGATGGCAACTTGTAATTAGTGGAGAGCCGCAAAGATCAATGCCAGGGCCCTAATTAATTAGAATATTTATTCATGACTTGGAGAAAGGCAATGAAGATACTATCACCTATTCATGGATGACTCAAAAATAGGTGGGAGGACAAGTGATGAGGTTGACACAAAGAGTCTACAGATGGATAGAGTTAGGTGAAGAGAATGGGCAAAAACTTTGCAGATGTAATATAATGTGAGAAATGTAAGGTTAGCAAGAAATGGAGGATCTGAATATTATTTAGATGAAGGAAGACTGCAGAAATCTAGAGTACAGTGGGATTTGGGGATTCTTTATTTAAAAGGGAATGAAGTATAAAAGTAGGGAGGTTTTGCTAAAATTATACAAGGCACTAGTCAGACCCTAGCTGGAATACTGTTAACATATTGGACCGATTATTGAAGGAAAGATATACTGGCATTGGAGACAGTCTAGAGAAAGTTTACTTGACTGACCCAAAGTAGGAAAGGATTTTCTTAAAAGAAGAGGTTGAGTAGATTGATCCTGTAGTCATTGGATTTGAAAAGAATGAGATATAACCTTATTAAAACATATAGGATTCTCAGGGGGCTTAGCAGGTAAAAGTTGAGAGATTGATTTCCTTTGTTGGAGACGCTAGGAGCAGAGGGCATAATCACAGACTACGAGGTTACCCATTTAAGAGAAAGATGAAGAGTAATGTCTTCTTTCAGAGGGTATTTAGTATATTCAAGGCTGAGATAAACAGTAAGGGAATCAAGGTTTAAGTAAGGTTAAGTGAGGTCAGAAATATAGTTTCAAGGTCGCAAGAGTACACCAGCAAGCAGGAAGGTGGTTTGAAGTGTGTCAACTTCAACGCCAGGAGTATCTGGAATAAAGTGGATGAACTTGCAGCCTGGGTTGGTACCTGAGACTTTGATATTGTGGCCATTTCAGAGACATGGACAGAGCAAAGACAGGAATGGCTGTTGCAGATTCTAGGATTTAGATGTTTCAGTAAGAACAGAGAAGATAGTAAAAGAGTGGGAGGTATGGCACTGTTAGTCAAGGACAGTATTACAATGGCAGAAAGGATGTTTGAGGACTCGTCTACTGAGGCAGTATGGGCTGAGGTTAGAAACTGAAAAGGAGAGATCACGTTGTTGGGAGTTTTCTATAGGCCTCCTAGTAGCTCCAGAGATGTAAAGGAAAGGATTGCAAAGATGATTCTGGATAGGAGCAAGAGTAACAGGGTAGTTGTTATGGGGGCTTGAGCTTTCCAAATATTGATTGGAAATACAATATTTGGAATACTTTAGATGGATCAGGTTTTGTCCAGTGTGTGCAGGAGGGTTTCCTGACACAGTATGAAGACAGGCCAACAAGAGGTGAGGCCACACTGGATTTGGTACTGGGTAATGAACCCAGTTAGATTTGGAGGTAGATGATCACTTTGGTGAAAGTGACCACAATTCGGTTATGTTTACTTTAGCGATGGAAAGGAAAAGGTATATACTGCAGGGCAAGAGTTATAACTGGGGGAAAGGCAATTATGATGCGATTAGGCAAGATTTAGAATGCATAGAATGGGGAAGGAAACTGCAGGGGATGGGCACAGTTGAAATGTCGACGTTCAAGGAACAATTACTGCAGGTCCTTGATTAGTATGTACCTGTCAGGCAGGGAGGAAGTGGTCGAGTGAGAAAGCCATAGTTTACTAAGGAAGTTGAATGTCTCGTCAAGTGGAAGAAGAAGGCTTATGTTCGGATGAGACATGAAGGGTTACAAGTTAGCCAGGAAAGATTTAAAGAGTGAACTAAAAAGAGCCAGGAGAGGACATGAGAAGTCGTTGGCAGATAGGATCAAGGAAAACCCTAAAGCTTTCCATAGGTATATCAGAAATAAAAGAATGACAAGAGTAAGATTAAGGCCAATCAAGGACAGTAGTGGGAAGTTGTGCATGGAGTTCGAGGAGATAGGTGAAGTTCAAAATGAATATTTTTCATCTGTATTCACACAAGAAAAAGACAATGTTGTCAAGGAGAATACTGAGATACAAGCTACTAGAATAGATGGGATTTAGGTTCACAAAGAGGAGATGTTAGCAATTCTGGAAAGTGTGAAAATAAATAAGTCCCCTGGGCCAGGTAGGATTTATCCTAGGATTCTCTGAGAAGCCAGGGAGGAGATTTCAGAGCCTTTGGCTTTGATCTTTATGTCATCATTGTCTACAGGAATAGTGCCAGAAGAGTAGAGGATTGCAAGTGTTGCCCCCTTGTTCAAGAAGGTGAGTAGAAACAACCCTGATAATTATAGACCAGTAAGCCATACGTGGGTTGTGGGTAAAGTCATAGAGTCATAGAGATGTACAGCATGGAAACAGACCCTTCGGTCCAACCCGTCCATGCCAACCAGATATCCCAACCCAATCTAGTCCCAACTGCCAGTACCCAGCCCATATCCCGCCAAACTCTTCCTATTCATATACCCATCAAATGCCTCTTAAATGTTGCAATTGTACCAGCCTCCACTACATCCTCTGGCAGCTCATTCCATACACATACCACCCTCTGCGTGAAAAAATGTTGTCCCTTAGGTCTCTTTTATATCTTTCCCCTCTCACGCTAAACCTATGCCCTCTAGTTCTGGACTGAGGTAAAAGACTCGATTTGGGAGATAGTGCAAGTGAAAGCCTTCATAAGAGCTGAATAGATTTATTCTCAGAGTTAGAGGTGGAGTTGACATTTCTGGTACTGTCCTCTTTCTGGTTGTAGTGTCTGCATAAGAAAAGAGTGGGAATGCATTGTGGAAAAGGGATACAAGCTTGTGTTGGTTAAGAATGAGTTCACATTAATGGTGACAGTGTAGGAAAAAATTATAAGGGATAGGATTTATAATAATCTAGAAAGCAATAAGTTGATTAGGGATAGTGAACATGGTTCTGTGAAGGGTAGGTCATGCCTCACAAACCTTATTGAGTTCTTTGAGAAGGTGACCAAACAGGCGGATGAGGGAAAAGCAGTTAGAAACGGAAAAGGAGAGGTCACATTGTTGGGAGTTTTCTATAGGCTTCCGAATAGCTCCAGAGATGTAAAGGAAAGGATTGCAAAAATGATTCTGGATAGGAGCGAGAGTAAAAGGGTAGTTGTTATGGGATTTGAACTTTCCAAATATTGACGTGAAATACAATAGTTTGAGTACTTTAGATAGGCCAGCTTTTGTCCAATATGTGCAGGAGGGTTTCCTGACACAGTATGGAGACACACAGTATGGTGCATATGGATTTCAGTAAGGCATTTGATAAGGTTCCTCACGGTAGGCTATTCCACAAAATATAGAGGCATAGGATTCAGGGTGATTTAGCAGTTTGGATCAGAAATTGGCTACCTGAAAGAAGACAGAGGGTGATGGTTGATGGGAAATGTTCATCCTGGAGTTCAGTTACTAGTGTTGTACTGCAAGGATCTGTTTTGGGTCCACTGCTGTTTGTCATTTTTATAAATGACATGGTTGAGGGCGTAGAAGGATGGATTAGTAAATTTGCGGATGAGACTAAGGTCGGTGGAGTTTTGGATAGTGCTGAAGGATGTTGCATGTTACAGAGGGACATAGATAAGCTGCAGAGCTGGGCTGAGAGGTGGCAAATGGAGTTTAATGTGGAAAAGTGTGAGGTGGTTCACTTTGGAAGGAGCAACAGGAATAAAGAGTATTGAGGTAATGGTAAGATTCTTGGCAGTGTAGATGAGCAGAGAGATCTCAGCGTCCAGGTACATAGATTACTGAAAGTTCCCGCCCAGGTTGATAGGGTTATTAAGAAAGCATACAGTGTGTTGGCTTTTATTGAAAGAGGGATTGAGTTTCGGAGCCACAAGGTCATGCTGCAGCTGTACAAAACTCTGGTGCGGCCACACTTGGATTATTGCGTACAGTTCTGGTCACTGTATTATAGGAAGGATGTGGAAGCTTTGGAAAGGGTTCAGAGGAGATTTACTAGGATGTTGCCTGTTGTGGAGGGAATGTTTTATGAAAAAAGGCTAAGGGACTTGAGGCTGCTTTCATTAGAGAGAAGAAGGTTGAGAGATGACTTAATTGAGACATATATGGGCATCAGAGGGTTAGATAGGATGGATAGTGAGAGCGTTTTCCTTGGATGGTGATAGCTAGCATGAGGGGCCATAGCTTTAAATTGAGGGGTGATAGATAGAGGACCGATGTCAGAGGTAGTTTCTTTACTCGGAGTAGTAGTGGGGGATGGGTGGAACGCCTTGCCTGCAACAGGAGTAGACGCGACAACTTTAAGGGCATTTAAATGGTCATTAGAGAGTTGTGAATGCATGGAATGCGTTGCCAGCTGAGGTGGTGGAAGTCAAGTCATTGGGGACATTTAAGCGACTGCTAGACATGCACATGGATAGCAGTGAGTTGAGGGGTGCGTAGGTTAAGTTACTATATTTTACATTAGGATTAAGTCTTGACACAACATCATGGGCCTAAGGGACTGCTCTGTGCTGTATTATTCTATGTTCTAAAATAGTGTAGGATAGATAGGCTTTGTATTGGTTCCACAGGTCGGTGCAAGATTGAGGGCCGAAGGTCCTGTACTGCACTGTAATATTCTATGTTCAATGTTCTAAATTGCAATGACAGTAAAGTGAATTTGAGCATTATTAGATCAGCCATTATCTCAATAAATCAAGCAAAATCGATGGGCCCAGTGGCCTACCTCAGCTCATATGTCTTATGGATGCCTGTAGGGGAGTTTGGTTTTGCAACTCAGCTCACAGTTACCAGTGAGTTCATCCAAGGGTACGTGAAAATTTCCGAATGAATACAACAATTCTACCACAACCAAATTTGATTATCAATTTCTTTATCACCATTCCTGTGAGTAGCCATAAAACTAGTTCAAATCAAAGAAAATTATCATAGCTATTTTGAATGGGAGTGAACATCACGGCTTTGATCTCCTAGCCAGAAGCAATGCCCAACAATGTTTTGAACCCAGTAAGACTAACCATTTTCAGATGTATCTTCTGAATCCAGCTAAAATAGAAACGGGTAGCACAGCTTCTCCAAGTTAAGCTGGGGAGAGTTGAGGACAAACAGACGCACCCCCTTTTACACACTACTGAATTCATGTGTTTAAAAGTCTCAAATATTATAATGAATGGTGTGGGTTAATGTGTCTGTGTGTTAATAAATGGGCAAGCAAATCTATGAATGGGCAAGTAGATCAGTAAGTGATAGATGAGGTGGTAGGTTAACAAGTTGTCACAGGTGATGGAGTTGAAAGGATAGTTGGAGTCTGAGGGAGTTGATTATTTTGTTTAGTTGAGTTATGCTAGTTAATCACTGAATTAGAGCAGGTATAAAACTGTCCAACAGTTCCAGGGTAAGTATGCAACTAGGTCCTGTGCACCTGATTCAACTGTCCACCCCATTCTGAAGATTAGAATCATTTGTCAAGAATCCCAGGCAGCACAGAATAAACCTATTTGATTTCCAGGTAATTTCCACATGTCAGGACATTTAAAGAGACTTGACTTGCATATTCCAACTTATCCTATCTCAGATGACCTGGTGACTGGAAGATTTGTGCCATTATAAACCACTTTAACCTGTCAATGAGCCGTCCTTTCTACATACAATGGCAATGAGATATTTGAATGATATTTCCTTCTGGACCAATATATGTAAGAATTTTTGCTGTACTCCAACAAAAGGACTGCAGTTCTCTGGAGGCTAATTTTAGCAAACCTCTTTTGAAAATCTATCCATCTGTTCACTAACGATACTCCAAGAACCTAGTTAATAATTTATTTAAATGGAAAATCATAAATTAAATTGTTCAAAAAAGGCTTTCATGACTTAGGAACAAAAATTGTGAAGTGTTTGTTTAGATTTGATGCAAAACCTTGTGTAAAATAAAGGCAATCCTAGAATGGCAATAAATTATATAATTTATTGATATTTCAAGCAATTCTAGACCTTGCTTTTAGACCTGCTGCAGTCAACTAAAGTGGCAATAACCTAAGTGGCTAGATGAATAACAGATGAGCCTGGAGTTATAGGAAACTATGTTTTCATAGAATCACTTAATCTGGCAAGTCTCCAGACTGGTTTTTCTAAAATGGGGCAGTGAATAGGACAGGTGGTGTGCATGCAATGCAGCTGAGAAGGTCACAGCATGTAACCCAGCAGCAACTGAAACACAAAGAAGCTGTTTGTGTCAGTGACCTGAAAAATTACTGCTTCTTCGAGAATATTAAAATAATGGCAATCTGCTTTATGACTGATTTTTTAAACTGGCTCTTCCATATTGGTTGGGACTTAAAGTATGAGGTGCACAGTTCAAAATGTGACAATTCATTGCAAATGTTATATATAGTACAAAGAGCATTAACCAAATTGGTATAAAAAAAGAGAAACTCCCACAGATAGAATTACTGTGTGCAGGAATCAAAAAGGAGACATGTTAAGAGAAAGCAAAGCTGAAGCAAATGCTAAGGAGAGAATTTTGCAGCCCACCTCCTAATTAAAATATGATCACAAAAATTGGAGAGTGTGATTACTGCTCTGTTATCCTTGGCAGAGTAGCTATCCCTAACTTCCTCAGTGCCTATTTGGATCAGCATCCTGTCTGAGTGGCAGCATCAATTTAAAAATATGACATACATAGAACACCAGGTGCCACCTTAGCAAGTGCAGAACAGAATCTCAGTCGATGGACTCCTGAAGAGGAGCCCAGAGGATAACATAGAAAATATGGAAGAAAAACAGGAGATACAGCCCAACTCACCCCTGCAAGTGTTTGTGATCTACTCAATCCTTCTCCTGTCTTTCCTTATCTAAATATACCATCATAACCACATACTTCATTCTCCCCCATATTGTCCAGCTTCCCCTTATCTATATTCCACAGTCTTGTGAATTTCAGTGAAGAAGTTTTGTCTGAATTCCATGTTGAATTTTTTGGCGACTATATTACATTGCTAGCATCCTGTTACACTCTACCCCAAAAAGAGGAAATGATTTCTATGTATGCACCTTGAATAATGTTTATCACTTTTAAAGACCTTTAGTATTTTTCCATTAGCATCTTTTTCAAGAGTGAAGACACCAGCCTGTTCATCCTTTCCTGATACATATACCCATTTGTTCCTGACCTCATCCTGGCAAAGGGTCTCTGCACTCTTTCCCATGGCAGTGTACCCTTTCTATAATATGGGGACCAGAATTGCATGCAGTACTATAAGTGAGATATAACCAAGGTTCACTATAGGTTGAGCATAACTTCTCAATTTTCCATTTCTAGCCCTCTAAAAGTAAAACTGTGTCTGGTTGTTTTTTACATTTACTTATGTCCTGACATTTAGTGATTGAAATGGTATGTTTTATTCAAGATTGAATTGAATTGAATTGAATGATTTATTGTCGTTTGTATTTAACAAATAAATTCAGTAATAAGTGTAATATGTTGCTATGCTCTGCCACCATTTTGAGTTACAGAAGGTAATAAGATATAACTAAAATGTAACTAAAACAGAGTTCTTCCTCCCATCTTGTGCTCAACTCAATATGGGGATGTGTCTCCAAACTGGGCTCAGGGCCCACTAACACCCCTACATAAATCCATTCCAGGACTCCTGCACTGGTGCCGCCACCACCGACACTGTTATGCCACCAGGAGCACCACACTAGGCCTACCACGCCATCGCAATGCAACTGCTGCTCCCGTCAATCCACTAGGAATGCGAATTCAGGCCTACGACATTGCCACAGCTGACCAATGCCGACTGCAGATGCCACCTTCCCCACTGACCTCAGAGGCCGCCCTGCAATTGCTGCCATCTTGAAAACCAGTGACACCACTACCACCTTGAGTCCTGCGCTAGGCCCACCAATATCAAAGTTGCCATACTCCAGCACCATCTCTCATCGCTGCAAGCTGGCTGAGGGCTCGCTCCCCTCCACGCTGGACTCGGTCTCCCTGAGGAGCTGACTCCTGCCATTTCTTCCCTTTGTTCCTGTACCTCATCGACACCACTGCCACTTGTTAAATGATAAATGATCTACCTATACTTTACACCAAAGAAGACGCTGTCATATTTATAAGTTCTGAACTTCAGTTTTCTTCCGAGGACATAGATTTAAATCACACAATGGCTTCTGCTTGAATTAAGCTTAGTTAATAAATCTTGAATTAGAAGCTAGTCTCAGTAATAGTAATAGTAATAGTAATATAAAGACCCATCTGATTCAATAAAGTTATTTAGAGAAACAAATTTACCAGCTTTACCTGCCCTGGCCTACAGGTTGAGTCTGGATGGGCAAGGCATGAGCAGAGATGCATGGGTGGAAAGGTATTGCAATCTCTTCAGTGAATCAGTGGGAAGAGCAGAGGGCTGGTAGGGTTATTAATTTGGGATACTGAGGTGAGTGAGAGGCATTGAGTGGACGTACTTAACATGTCAAAAATGGCATCATCATTGCTGAAAAAATGTGTTGCTGGAAAAGCGCAGCAGGTCAGGCAGCATCCAAGGAGCAGGAGAATCGACATTTCGGGCATAAACCCTTCTTCAGGAATGAGAAAGCTGCCTGACCTGCTGCGCTTTTCCAGCAACACATTTTTCAGCTCTGATCTCCAGCATCTGCAGTCCTCACTTTCTCCTTTCATCATTGCTGATTCCTTCTCTCTTTCAGAATTGGAAAGGTTTATCAATTTCACTTCCAATTTCCACCCTGCTCTCACCTTCACCTGGTCCATCTCTGACTCAACATCCTGGTCTTCATTTCTGGGGATAGGTTGGCCACCAATATCCATTCCAAACTCACTGACTCCCACAGTTACCTGGACTGTATATCCTCACACCCTGCTTCCTGTAAAAATTCTGTTCTGCTCTCCCATTTTCTCCATCTCTTTCGCATCTGTTCTGATGAAGCCAACTTTGACATGGGGGCCTCCAAAATTACTACCTTTTCCCTCAACTAAAGATTCCCCACAACTTTTGTTGACTAGGCCATCAGCTGTGTCAGACCCACTTCCCATACCTCAGCCATCACCCTCTCTCTTCCCTCTCCCCACAGCGGGAGTGCTCTCCTCATTCTCACTTATCATCCCAACAGCATCTACATCCCAAGGATCATTAGCCATCATTTCTGCTACCTCCAGCTGGATGCCACCATCTGATATATATTTCCCTCCACTCCTTTGTCAGTATTCCACTGGGACCATTCCCTCTGGGACACCTTGGTCCATTCCTACTCTGTCTTAACATTGCTTGAGGAGAAAGTGAGGTCTGCAGATGCCGGAGACCAGAGTTGAAAATGTGTTGCTGGAACAGCGCAGCAGGCCAGGCAGCATCCAGGGAACAGGAGAATCGACGTTCCGGGCACAAGCCTAGAAGGGCTTGTGCCTGGAACGTCGATTCTCCTGTTCCCTGGATGCTGCCTGGCCTGCTGCGCTGTTCTAGCAACATATTTTCAGTCCTACCATTGCTTCACATCCCCATGCACCTTCCCATGCAATCGCAGAAGACGAACAGCTGCCCATTTATTTCCTCCCTCACCTATCACCTGATGAAGGAGCGTCGCTCCGAAAGCTAGTGTGCTTCCAATTAAACCTGTTGGACTATAACCTGGTGTTGTGTGATTTTTAACTTAAAAATCCTAAGCTAACGTGTCTTATGTTTATGAAGATAATTACATTTATTTGGAATACTTAATGTGTGTTAGAGGATGGGGAGAGTTTGGGAATAGCATATATCTGTAAATATATCAAAACTAAGGTGTGCCCAAAAAGGAATTGTGGGTCAGAAAATCAAAGGTGGATGATTCAGTTCAGCCAATGCTCCTCAGTGGAAGCACAGAAGAATTGAATTAAAGTAATTTGTCTCATAGCATTGAGTAGACCACTTGAAGCCTTGAGCTGCTGCTTCTGGGGCATCAATAAACTGCAAGTCATGATGATTTTGAGAGAAGTAGACAGGCACATAATTTCACAGTGGTGCTGCTGATTGATGGAGGAGCCTGACTTGGTTGTTAGACCATTTCTAAATTGTGATATCTCACACAGAATCTATCACACCAAAACAAAGATGTATCAATTAAGACCCAACTTAAAGTCAGAGCACCTGCAGCAAATAAGTCTTGCTGCATTGGATAAATGGTTTATGTCATTATGTCATCCAGAAATGCAGTCGCATTGGAATATTGCATGTTAGTCACTAGCACTAATGAGTGGGAAGTAAACTATCAAGTGGTTCAATATACAAGTATAATAGCAACATTACATGGATTCACAACTTGAACAAATCCTCCTCTTTCTCATCATTTCTTTACTTTAATGATAATAAAATATGTAAGAAGCATTTATTATGATGTAATATTTTGATTTTAAAAATTAGTGTATCATAATTTCAACATATGCTCATATTTTGAGTTTATAAATAACGTATGAACTCCTGAGTGCCTTATTAATTTCAGATCTGTCTTTGCTAGTGTCAGATTTTCACCTGTATTTCCAGAAGTTGACAATGTTTCGTTCCCCTTAAGATGCATGTTCATAGTTGCTGGAAAATTCAATCCCTCAATGGCAACATCTAGGCTTGAGCTGATAAGTGGCAAATAACATTCATGCCACACAAATGTCAGGCATGTCAGGCAACTCCAACAAGAGAACATCTAACCATCTCCCCTTGACATTCAATGGTTTCTCAGTTGCTGAAGCCGCCACTAACAGCATACTGGGTATTACACTGTTGACCAGAAACTGAATTTGATTAGTTATATAAATACTGTAACCACAAGAGCAAGTAAACAGTGAGGAATCCAAAGGTTCCTGACTTCTTGAAAGCCTGTCTATCATCTACAAGTCAGTAGTCATATTTGTAATAGAATATTTGCACTTGCTAACATTGGTAAAGCTAAAACACCATTCAGGACGTTTGGCACAATCCACGACAAAGTAGTGTACTTATCTAGCATTTCATCTAACATCTTCAACATTCATTCCGCCCATCAACATTTACTCAAGGAAAGTAAGGGTTGGGCAATAAATGCTATCCGAGTCACTGATGCCCATATCCCATAAACAATTTTTAAAAAAATATTCATTAATTGGATTATCCTGTTGCAACTTGCACACATAATAGCAAATAGGTGGTCCTGTGTCAACCAAAAATATGACAATTCATTTCCAAAATTAAGCTAGTACAGATTACCTTGAAACTGCAGGTACTATACAGAAATAACATAAGTATAAAAGGAGATAGCAGATACATTATGTACCTACCCTGCACAACTTTAGATACTATGGGCTATTTTAGAACAGCCAATCCATCTTACCTGCATATTTTTAAACATTGTTGTCCAAACTCAATGGGATAGCAATATTAAAGTAGGAAATGGGTCTCAATGACTAACTTCAACGTGTGCTTTACGTTTAAGAGAATTCACCTTTAAAGAGTCCATGTACTTTGTGTACAAAATGTTGTGAATTTGCCTAGAACTTAGCCTGCTGTGGGTCTGCAAGCTGCACACAGTAAAAATATGTTGTTTTGCTGATTATTTCTGCTTTATAACTTGTATTTTACATAAACCAATCCCTGGAATTAGTGAATCCTTGATAAACAATTGATTATTAAACAAATCTTACTGGTATGATATGTGCATGCACAAGCATATAAGATATATGGAAGAATTGGTTTTTTTTCGAACACAGTTCTCAAGAGGCTAATTGACAAACCACAATAGTTTCTAAACCTAGAGTGTAAATTAGAAAGCTATTGGTAAGAAAAACTCCAATGAAAAACAATTGTAGGAGAGAAACAAGGCTTTTATTAAATTCATTTATGTTGTAATGGCTTGGCCAGCATTTATCACCATTCCTAATTGCCCCAGAAGTGAATGACTTGCTAGGCTGCTTCATAGGACAATTAGGCATTAACCACATTGCTTTGTGACTGGAGTCACATGTGGGTTAGACCAAGTAGAAATAGCAGATTTTCTTTTCTAAAGGGCAAGAAAAATCTAGTGAACAAGGTGGGTATTGATGACAATTTATAATGGTTATGTGGTCACCATTTAACTAGCTTCTTTTTATCCAGTCTATGATCCCATGTTATACTAGACAGGTCTAATCTCAGAATGAAACATGGCTTGAAAGATGCTTTCTAGTTTTGGTTAACATGGTGATCATTGACTAAAACAAAGTCACACAAGGCTGGAGTTTCTTGAATAGTCAAGCTGCATTTTCTTACACAATAAACATGCTATCCAGATTTAAAATACAGCTTGAAATGTCTTGTAATATACAACAAAACTAATTCTCATCTCTTTTCTGACACTATCCATTACAGAGATTCAAATGTAGAGACATTATCTGTCTATTACAGATCCTTTGATTTAATTGATGATGCCTAGTTCCTTCCTGTGAAGGAATTCTTCCTCCATCAATATTCACAAAACTGAGAGCTTAGACTTTCTCAAATTTAAAACCTGAGAATTTGTAACCAAACTCTTCTGGTCTGCTATTTTTACAAACTAGAACCTTTTTTACAGCAGAAACTGTAATTTCCCTGAATTGTCCTGCACTCCTTTCTAGGAGAGAAACTGTATTTGCTTCTAACACAACTCAGGTCTCCTCTGAACTTCTCTAATACTTAATCTCTGGGTTTCCTAAACTAAAATTAATTTGTGAATATCCTGAACTAAAAAAAAATAAGCTAATGGCCTTCAATGTTTACCTACAGCTGAGATAAACCATCACAAGAAAAACAATCTACTATTAACCCTCCAGAGATTCCTTCATTCTGAATTGTTCTAGAAGGACTGTCTGACTTAATTCTTTTTAAGGAAGAATCTCAGAAAAGTTAAAGAATCCATATGCAATCAATTCTAAAAATCAAAACTCTAAAATGGATACATAAACATCTCTCATCACACCAATATTTGTACTGAATTCAAATTTTATCATCTTCTATGTTGGGATTTGAACACATGTTCCAAAATGTTTGTTTGCAACTTTGGATTACTAGTCCAGTTAAATTACCATGATGCTTCTCCTATACTCCATTTATGACTGTTCTGTATTGTTATTTGCAGTCAGCTGAGACTTCAAATAATGATCCAAGTGAATGGTAAAGATGCTGAAGTGGTACTGGTTAAAGCAAAACTAGCTAAGTTTGCACTCTAACAACATCAAATGTTTGAAAAATATAATATTCTTAGCATAGAAAAATATCCCAATACATATCACAGTGGATGAAAATTAAGACAGAATCAAACAAAGAGGTGTTAGGAGATGTAACTAAAAGAATTAGTCAAAGACTGGGCTTTCTGGAGTTTTAGAGAGGAATTCCAGAGCATTGGCTAAGAAGGCTAAAGGGATATTGTCTCCCGATGGGGGAAGAGAGATGGAGGTGAACATGATGCCAAAATTATAGGAACACAGAGTTCTTAAATATCAGTAAACAAAAAGATAGTTATAATGATTATTCATTGATTTTCTGCTTGACGCAGAATGGTTGCTGCATATACCTGTATAACCATCGGGATATCTCAGAGGTAATTCAGTTTGTATCATCTGAGACATCTCAATGACAGCCAGCTGCAGGAAGTTAGATGTCTTTATCCTGACTCTATCAATCATGAATTCATGTCCAATTCTTGACAATGGGCAAAGGCTGTAATCTGACAATTTATTGGCAAGAAATTTTGAAAGTCAGTAGTATACCTTACACCAACCTCAATGATACAAACAGGTAAAAGCATTAACAGAGTTAACTTCTGCCTGATTAGTTGAAACTTCCACTATCTCATTCAATTAATTTCCTATGATTGTTCTAAAGCAGCATTGGGGTAGACTGTTACTTGAAGATGATGATGCTTTCGCCTCATTTCATTCTGAGATGGAGAGGTGAGAAAAGGAGAATAAAAGATTGTCATTGAAGAGAAACATGTTTCATCATTCTGCCACTTAGAATCAATTATAGCCAATTAACTGAGAAGACAGCTAGGAGTTTAATCAAACGTAGCATACAATTCCCACTAAAACATATTTTTATTAATAGCAAGCTGCCATTTAATTTAATCCTGATTCCTCAAAGACATAACCAAAACACGTATACATCATATACTCAATTCCTATCACATCTTACCACCTAGAATAAAAGCTGGCAAGATTCACAGCTGGGGCCAAGCCCTTTAACGTGTTCAGTGCTTTATTTTGTATAATAAATATTCCTGTGAAGCATTTTGAGATGCTTCATTTATGTAAAAGGTGCAATGCAAATTTTAACAGTATGATTAAAAAAAAGCTCGAAATTTTTTATCCCGATCATGCTTTCTGACAGTCACTGCATTTCATGCAAAATATTACAATTGGAGCTTGCTAGCAGAAGGTGCAAGCACATCATCTGTAGGAGCAATAGAAGGCTCAATCTGCAAAGGCCCAGGCTATTTGAAAAGTCCATGTTTTATTTCAATGGAACCGAATAGTTTTAGAAGTGAAGAAGATGAGCTGAGCCCAGGGCAATCCAGATAGTTGTGGTGCACAAGCTTTTGAACGTAGTTTAGGTTGGGGAGTCAAGAGCACAAATCTTTTGAGAAAGAACTCACTGCTGGGAGCACAGGATCACGATGTATTTTAAACACCGTTACTATACCAGTTTGCAAAGTAGTGCATAATTTTCACTTGTAAAACAAAAGCTGTTATTTCTACCATTTAAATATTGCTTAGAACTGTCAATTGTTAAATGTTTAACAATCTTTCAGTTTCAACGTCTACTCTATTTGTTTGTAATAAAGGTAACTTTCTTTCAGCATCATTGAATGTGACTAACTTATTCTTTATTCATAGCTTCTGATCACTTCTGACTCCTGAATGCTTTAGAATAAGTCTGTCAGATAATAACTAATTTAAATTTTCTAACACATTCCTTTGCCATCAGTTTTATCAGTTACTGCTCTTCGATTGGGCACTGAGAGTTCACTTGTCTTTTTTCCAGTGATAGCTGTTTACAATTATTATTTTTGAATTGAATTTTGATTTCAATAAAGTTTTCTTGTGATCATTCTTCAAGTTTATTTTGTTCAAGTATGGCATGCTCTCAAGAATTGAAATGAAAAAGAAAGACATGCATTAAAGATTGATTTTTAATCACCTCAGGATCTCTTAATGCACTTAGCCAGGAGTAGGCCATTCAGCTCTTCAAGCCTACTCCACCCTTCAATATGATCTTGGCCCATCATCCTGTTCAATACCCTGTTCTTGCTACATTCCCTTGGCACAAGAACAATATCTACTTTTTGAAAAAATTCAATGTTTTGGCCATAACCACTTTCTGTGGCAAAGAATTCCACAGTCGAGAGTGTGGTTCTGGAAAAGCACAACAGGTCAGGCAGCATCCAAGGAGCAGAGGAATCAATGTTTTGGGCATACGTCCTTCATCAGGAATCAGGCTTATGCCCAAAACACTCTCGACTCTGACCTCCAGCATCTGAATGCCTCACTTTCTCCTAGAGAATTCTATAGGTTCACAATTGTGTGAAGAAATTTCTCCTCATGTCAGTCACAAATGATCGATCCCGTACCCTTAATCTGTGGCACCTGGTTCTGGAATTCTTGGCCATAGAGTTGTAGCATCTTAAGAGATATACAGCACACAAACAGCTCCTTGCTTCTAACTCATCCATGCAATCAGATATCTTATACAAATCTCATCCAATTTGCCAGCATTTAGCCCATATCCCTCTAAATCCTTCCCATTCATACACCAATATAGATGCTTTTTAAATGTTGTAATCATACCAGCCTCCAGAACATCCTTTGACTGCTCATTCCATATACGCAGCACCTTCTGCATGAAATAGTTGCCCTGTCTGTTCCTTTTAAATCTTTCCCCTCTCACCATAAACCTATGCCCTCTAGTTTTGGACTCACGCACACCAGGGAAAAGATCTTGCCTATTTACCCTATCCGTGCCCTTCATGATTTTATAAACCTCTATGAGGTCACCCCTCAGCCTCTGATGCTCCAGAGAAGATAGCCCCAGCCTATTCAGCCTCTTCCTATATTTAAAATTCTTCAACTTCAGCAACATCGTTGTAAATCCTATCTGTGTCCTTTCAAGCTTCACAATATCCTCCCTATAGGAGGGAGACCAGAATTGCATACAGTACTCCAAAAGTGGCCAAACCAGTGTTCTTTACAGCTGCCACATGACCTCCCAGGTCCTACTTAATGCACTAACCAATAAAGGCAAGCATGTCACTATCCTATCTACCTGCGAGGGGGCATTGGGAACATTCTTCATGTGTTTACCCCATCTCGTCCTGTCAGCATTTTATGGGTTCTTATGAGACTCTTCCTTATTCTTCTAAACTCTAGTGAGTATAGTTCTAACTAATTTAATGTATTTGTATGCATCAGTTCTGTCATCCCAGGAATCAATCAATCTGGTAAACAGCTAATTAAATACTTTTTAAGCACTGTCATTGTTGTAATACAGGGTTATCATTCAATGTTCCTACACATAGGGCTGGGGTTTTGTGATGAAGATGTGAAACCAAAGTTAAACTGATTTTGCTTCCCAAATGCAGGGTGTGTGTGTGTGTGTATATATATATATATGTTGGGGGGGTAGGTAAGGGGGTGGTGGCAGGAAGTGAAAACTTTTGGTAGGGGTCCAAACCTTATTTGGATTTGACTTAGGTTTGACAGTCAATTTGAGGTTGTGGTGATGGGAACCATATTTTACTTGCCATGTGACTGCTAAACCTGGTGGAAGAAAGCAGAAAACCTTCAGTAAGAACTGAAGTGAATGGAAGAGAGAAACAATGAAACTAGAAAGCCAAAGGCCTGGCATTTGGAGCTGGGCAGTGCCTTGGTTCTTTGACAGCAATTTGGAGGTACCAGTTGAGGCTGTGAGAGAGAGGTGGGAGGTTTACCTTCCATTCACAATTTCAGAGGAACTGAAGAAATATCTTCATACCTGACTAACACAGTGCCCACCCATGTTGGTAATCTCAATGTTGTGGTTGCTCATGTGCCCTTACTAGCGAAGAACTTGGTACGAAGGTGCAATGAAAGAGGCAGATGTGGCCAGTCCCCATTCAGAGGAGTGTGCAAATAATGCCAATGCTCAGCTGGAAACAAATGCAGGACAGGGAAACAGTCCCTCATGAAAAAAACTACACCAAGAGGTATGCTTGCACATGTCAGAATTCCCTGAGGAAGTGCAGGGTGATGGACTCAGAATGGAGGAGTCCTTCCAGCTGAAACAAGCACCTTTCCTTCAAGTGGTCTATGAGCTAAGGCTCTGTGTGTTGGTATAGCCCCCTTTTTAAATTTATTAATGATTCAATTTTAAAATAGCAAACAGCAAAGCTTTAGTCTTTAAAAAGTTGGTTTATTTGAAAAATGTTGTTGTAAGTTGCTTATGTAAAAGTAATAACATTAATAACTAAATACATCCAAGATACTTAGAATTTTGAAATTCAATTCAAATAATTATGATTTCATTGCCAGCCCATAGCTTGAAGTGGTGGTTGACAGAAGTTAAAGGTCTGAACTCAATGAGCTGTGCTCAGCAGTTGCAATTGTTTCTGTAGCTCAACAATTGGCATTTGCATTTATAGAGTAACTCAGCCTCGGGGAGCAAGTGATGGTCCCTTTTCTTTGTTGGTTCAGCCTTAACACTATTAGTAAACTGCCTGAGTCCTTTTTAGCATCGTATGATGATTTCTCAATATCTTCCAAAAAGAATTCACGACTCTCATATTCCATTCATTGCATTTATACATTGCCTTTCAAAGCATTCAACTTGAAGTACTCTGTGCATTATGTGTACAATGTTCTGACTCTGTCTGAGAGTTAGGCTGCTTTGTGTCTGCAAGTTGCATTTGCAGAAATAAATTGGTTTTGCTGTAATGTCTGCTTCATGACTTGTTATGTGTTTCACGGTTTTAAATAAACTAACCGATGGAATGAATCAGTCGCTGGTGAACAGTGGTGGCAAACAGTGAGGTGATGAGTCCTATTGTGCTTTATCAGTCAGTGAACAAGTTAACCAACCAGTAGATCACATGGTCTCCATCAAACTTCCCAAAATCAACATAACCACTTTTTTGGTAAAATTCAATCCATGGTTTCTAGATTTGTGTGTGTCCAATGCAAAAAAGCAAGTCATTATGATTTGTTTAGTAATTGGGAATATGATTGACTCAGCATGACTGGGTAAACATCTGAAGAGCTAAAATATCCCCAAAATATTTAGATGGACATTTGAGGACATAAAAACATAGAAAATAGACCAATTCAGTCAGATTAAAATTCCATATACATCAACTAGAATTCATGTCTATAGCATCCAAAAACTATTTCGTGAGTGGATGCTGAGAAATTGGCTCATGATGTGATTTTTTTCAGATGGACACATGGCCATCCAAATTGTTACAATGGTGTTCATGTGTACGCTCATTAAAGCTTTTTAGAAAGATTTACTAGGCAAGCCAAAGACTAGTAAGGAAAAGGGCTACCGAAGAATGGATATAAATGCGATAGAAACCACACAGATCAACAAAGCTTACAGATCCAGAGTACAAACTTCATAGCTGACAAAAATCACACAAACACCTACATAAGAAAGATATGTGGAAGTTGCATCATTACACGTGTAATAATAAAATACTAAACGTTCAACCAATTTTACAAGGCATGTGGCAAAAAAGGCCATTGGTAGAGACAGTGCACTACCAGAAAGGCTGGTGCAGCTACACTGAGCTATGCACTGACTCAGCAGACCAAAGACACTAAAACGTGTCTCCAACCTACAATAAAGAACATCTGTTATCCCCCAAAGGTAGGAAGTGATCAAAAAACAGAATCTGGTAATGTATATGATGAGAAAAAGAATGCTGAGCACATGTTTCACAGTGTTATTCTCATGGAAAACATTACTGTCGCCAACCATCAAAAATGTTTGCAAAAATTAAAAAGATCCCCAATCTCAGAAAACTGGTGAATATTCATTATTAGCTAAGATTGACAGGGGCAACATTATACTCCTGTAAATACTGACCAAAATATCTCCACAATTTGTAGGCATGATGAAAGCCACGAATGTAAAACATTCAACATAGAATGGTTTCCTAGTTCTATATGTAGGATCAATAAGTGCTGGAGTACAAGTACAATTAATCCATTTGGACTTTGCAGATTTACTACATTGTAGACATTTTTCGACCAACAATTGCAGGTATCCCAGCATGCAGTGACCTCATAATAATTACAATTCATGGAATCAGTCAGATATCAGACGAACAAACAAAACTCAGTAGACTAATGAAGAAACTTACATGGAACTGAATATGAAAGGTGAATGGACCACTCCACCTTCTTTTAAGTTAGTGGCATTAAAATATCAGACTACTGCTGTGGAGAGACAAAATAAATTTCATGAAGAAAGGGCAAAAAAACTATCTCACGATTAATCCAAGCTTGAGAATACCATCTCTGAGATGAAGAAATCTTCAGGAGGTAGCTCTGTTCAACTCACAGTGATGACATGCCTACAAGAGAAAGAGAGGAAGCAGATTGAACTACCAGCTCTGTATCATCTGATGAAAATTTTGCTGGCTTACAGGAAGATCTGGGACAACTCGAATGTAAGACAGATCAGACTCAGTGACAGACACCAAAACAATGATGGGGAAAAATGCCATCTGCAAAAACAATCAGAGATGCAGAGTACAAACAACAAGGACCTGCAAATCATCATGGATACTCTGCAATAGGGTTAGAATTAGAAATAAATGCTATCAATAATGCTCTAGCACAGGAAGTGATAAAGGATATTGAGGACACCAAACAGCTACTGAGGCAGCAAGTGAATGACACCAAGGCTTCAAAGAAAACAGGAAGTGAAAGAAAAGATGGAGAGGCTGTGCAGTTATTACAGCAGTTCAGGAAGAAGACAGTGTACTTGACCAACAAAATGTAAACAACTTTAGAGATTTATAAGAATCCGAGGTGTTAAACAAACAAAAAAAAATTTGAATGTTCTTAAGGAACAAAACACTAAATGCCAAGTAGATATGAACCATTGAAAACAATTTGAGGAATAAGATCATTCCATGGCTAATCTGGAACAAATCTTGGTAAGTAGTACTGCAGGATAAACAAATTCTAGAACAACAGCTGTAGTATATGCAAGAAAAACTTGACAAGACAAAGCAAGAAATGACTGATGTACCATTGAACACTGATATCAATGCCATTGGTGGCAATGTAAAATAAATGACACTTTCAGACAAAATCACCATCACAAGATCTGAATGTATCAACAAGTTACATGTATGTTACAAAGGCTTGCTGGCCCACTTGCTATCAAACTATCCAATAATTGAAATTCTTTTGGACAGGGGGGTGCTGCTGGGTGTATAAGAATTCCATGCACTGTATGCATAAAATATTTTGACTGCCTGACAGTTAGTCTACTGTGGGTTTGCAAGATGTAATCAGAGAACTTTGTTGGTTTGCTGCAATTGCTAGCTTCATAACTTTTTTATATATGTTCATTCATTTCTGGCTGGGCCAGTATTCATTGCCTGCCTATAGTTGTCTTGGGAAACTGTTGGCGAATTGTCTTCTTGAATCTCGGCAGTCCATGTGGTGTAGAAAACCCACATCTCTGTTAGGGAGGGGAAGGAATTCCAGGATTTTAATGTACCAACAATAAAGGGGGGCAATTAAGATTCAACCACATTGTGGCTAGTCTGGAGTCACTGGTAGGCCACACTAGGTAAGGGTGGCAGTTACCTTCTTTAAAGGACATTAATTGTGTTTCTCCTCAACAGTTGACAATGGTTTCATGGTCATCATTAGACTCTTAATTCCAGATTTATTGAATTCAAATCTTACAATCTGTCATGGCTGACTTTAAAACCAAGTCCCAAGAACACTACCTGTGTCTCTGAATTAATAGTCTAGCCATAATACCACTAGCCCATTACCTCCTCTGTAATATGCTTTATTATTTTAAATAAACTAACCCATCGAGTTAATCAATCCCTGATCATTGATTGCTTATTTGACTATCATTATCAACATGACTGTTCATTTTAGTTCAGCTCTGAATGGTGCCTAGAACCACATTCTCAGGTACTCCTGAGATCTCTGCACAAAATGGTTGTTCCTAGCCACACATTCATACAAAATAACATGCAATAGGACTCTTATCCAAAACTGTAGACTAATGCTGCCATGCTGTGAATTGTGTTAGCCCATATCTGAAGCGTGGTTCCAACTATCGTCTTTTAACTGAGTGAATTAATTTATTTACTGTCTAACTCATTAACTCGAATGGTGTGCTGAGGTACAACTGTAATGAAGCAAGAAACTTTTGAGTATTTTCTCTCTGTCTAAGAAAAGGTCTTCAACTGACCAGGTTTGAAACAAATCGTCAGTTTTAAAAGGTGCTGAAAGGTCAACTTCAATCTACAAAGATACAACGTAAAAGCAAACAAGGAGAAATTGGATTTATAAATCAAAAAGGTTTTACGTGTGTTCAGATATTTTTTTTTCCACCATTTTGCTTCTTGGAAAAGGTGTGAAGACAAACAAAAACTGTGATGTCATCTCTTTTAGGCAAGCCAACTTTTATTTCTCTTCACTGATGCTGCCAAACCTGCTGAGCCTTTCCAGCTACTTCCAATCGAGTCATAGAGTCTTACAGCACAGAGCTGAAAATGTGTTGCTGGAAAAGTGCAGCAGGTCAGGCAGCATCCAGGGAACAGGAGAATCGACGTTTCGGGCATAAGACCTTCTTCAGGACTTATGCCTGAAACGTCGATTCTCCAGTTCCCTGGATGCTTGCTGCGCTTTTCCAGCAACACATTTTGAGCTCTGATCTCCAGCATCTGCAGACCTCACTTTCTCTTACAGCACAGAGTCAAGCCCTTTGGTGCAAATTGGTCCACGCTGACCAAAATGCCCATCAATGCTAACCCCTTTGGCCCATATCCCTCTAACCCTTTCCTATCCATGTATTTGTACAAATGCCTTTTAAATGTTGTTAATCTACTCGCCTCGACCACTTCCACAGACAGCTCATTCCATATGCGTACCAACCTCTGTGTAAAAAAGTTGGCCCTCAAGATCTGCTTTATTCTTTCCCCTCTAACCTTAAACTAATGCTCTTGACTCCCCAACCCTGGGAAAAAAACTGAGTGCATTCACCCTATCCATGCCTCTCATGATGTTATACACCGCTATGAGATCACCCCTCCATCTCCTACACACTAAAGAAAAAAGTCCTAGCTTATCCAACCTCCCTCTATAACTCAGACTATTGAGTCCTTGCAACATCATTGTAAATTTATTCTGCACTCTTTCGAGTTTAATAACATCATTCTTACAGAAGGGGTGGGGGGTGGGGACGTGAGGACTGCAGATGCTGGAGATCAGAGCTGAAAATGTGTTGCTGGAAAAGCGCAGCAGGTCAGCATGCATCCAAGGAGCAGGAGAATCGACGTTTCGGGCATGAGCCCTTCTTCAGGAATTCCTGAGCACTAAGAAAAGAAAGGTACGTCGATTCTCCAGGGCTCATGCCCGAAACGTCAATTCTCCTGCTCCTTGGATGCTGCCTGACCTGTTGCGCTTTGCCAGCAACACATTTTTAGCTCATTCTTATAGAAGTTGACCAAAATTGAACACAATACTCCATGTGTGGCCTCACAAACATCCTGTGCAACTGCAACATAACTTCCCAACTTCTCTACTCAATGCCCTGACTGATAAAGGACAGTGTGCCAAAAGCTTTCTTCACTGCCCTGTCTATCTGTGACTACACTTTCAGAGAACTGTGCAGTTGAACTCCAAGGTCCCTCTGTTCCAGTACACCTCTTAAGGCCCCACCATTCACCATGAACTCTGACCTTTATTGACTTTCCAAAATGTAAGTCCTCATTCTTATCTATATTAAACTCCATTTGCCATTTCTCAGTCCACTTTCCCAGCTGATCAAGGTCCTGCTGCAGTTTCTGAGAAGGTTCCTCACTGTCCACAATACCTCCAATTTTAGTGTCATTAGCAAGCTTACTAATCATTGGCAAGCTTCCTGAAGAAGGGTTCATGCCCGAAACATTGATTCCCCTGCTCCTTGGATGCTGCCTGACCTGCTGCGCTTTTCCAACAATGCATTTTCAGCTCTGATCTCCAGCATCTGCAGTCCTCACTTTCTCCTAGAAGCTTACTAATCATGCCTTGTACATTGTTATTCAAATCATTGGTATAGACAACGAACATTAATGGGCCCAGCACCAACTCCCAAAGGCATTCCACTAGTGACAGGCCTCCAGTCTGACAAGTAACCTTCCGCTATTACTTTCTGCTTCTGTTTTTGTTTCTGATTTTAGGGCATTTGCATTTTTTGTTCTGAACAAGCCAGTGACCATTGGCTGATGATTCTTTTTTTGTGATTTTTCAAGTCCTGGAAGACCAACTTAATCAGAGTCAACTTCAGAATTTGCAGACATGAGTTCATACCATAGGGAGTGTTGCTGAACAGAGAGACCTTGGAATGCAAGTTCATAGCTCCTTGAAAGTGGAGTCGCAGGTAAATAGGATAGTGAAGAAGGCGTTTGGTATGCTTTCTTTAATTGGTCAGAGTACAGGAGTTAGGAGGTCATGTTGCCGCTGTACAGGACATTGGTTATGCCACTGTTGGAATATTGCGTGCAATTCTGGTCTCCTTCATATCAGAAAGATGTTGTGAAACTTGAAAGGGTTCAGAAAAGATTTACAAGGATGTTGCCAGGGTTGGAGGTTTTGAGCTACAGGGAGAGGCTGAACAGGCTGGGGCTGTTTTCCCTGGAGCGTCGGAGGCTGAAGGGTGACCTTATAGAGGTTTACAAAATTATGAGGGGCATGGATAGGATAAATAGACAAAGTCTTTTCCCTGGGGTCGGGGAGTCCAGAACTAGAGGGCATAGGTTTATGGTGAGAGGGGAAAGATATAAAAGAGACCTAAGGAGCAAAGTTTTTTTCACGCAGAGGGTGGTACGTGTATGGAATGAGCTGCCAGCGGATGTGGTGGAGGCTGTTACAATTGCAACATTTAAGAGGCATTTGGATGGGTATATGAATAGGAAGGGTTTGGAGGGATATGGCCAGATACTGGCAGGTGGGACTAATTTGGATTGGGATATCTGGTCCGCATGGACAGGTTGAACCGAAGGGTCTGTTTCCATGCTGTACATCTCTATGACTCTATGACTGTATAAGTCAGGTGAAAATACGGACTACATTTTAGGCAGATGATGCCAAAAAGGTACAGAACATAATTTGCTAAAACATTGATGGAACTGGTCCTTGCCTCCACAGCTATCAAATCTTTCCAAATGACACTTCTGGAAGCCTAAAAGAAAGGTTTCATTTGGAAACAATTGTTGCAGGGCAGTGGCATCTGCAACTAACACTGCAATAAAATATCTAAGTCGTACATGAGAAGTGGATTTTCCCATCCTACAAAATGTCTAGCATTTCCTGACACATGCATTTATGTTCTGCAGAGTGAGTCCCACATCAGATAAGGAAACTATTGGGCAAAATTCTGAAGGAGAGAATTAATTTCCAGTTGGAGACACAAGATTTAATCAGGAAGAGTCAGCATGATTTTGTCAGAGGGAGGTCATGCCCAACAAATTTTGCAAAGTCAATGATCGTTAAATGCAAAGCTACTTATCAAGACTTTTGGATAATCACATTAAACCTACTCTTCGAGGCATTGGTTTATTCTCATCTGAAGATCTCATGGTTGGAAGATTGAGTCACACAATTCTGTCTTCACACATTCTTACCACCAAAACACATGTACACAATACATTGTTGGAAAGAAGGAAGAAAATGTACAAGACCATGATCAATGACGATGCAGACAGCTACCCCAGTTTGAAACAGGAGAAAAATATTAGAGTTTGTGATCTTTGTATTAGTTCATGGAAATATGATGACATCGTGTCCAGCCTAGGACATACGATGTTGTCAGCAAAAAGAACAAAGAAAGAACAAAGAACAAAGAAAATTTACAGACCCTTCTGCCCTCCAAGCCTGAGTCGATCCAAATCCATTGTCTAAGCCTGTCTAAGCATCTGTATCCCTCTGCTCACCATCTACTCATGCATCTGTCCAGATGCATCTTAAATGAATCTACTGTGCCTGTCTCTACTATCTCTGCTGGCAAAGCATTCCAAGCACCTACCGCCGTCTGTGTAAAGTACTTTCTGCGTTATCCTCCTTAAACTTTTCACCTCTCACCTTGAACGCATGACATCCCGTTATTGAATCCCTTACCCTGGGAAAAACCTTATCTCTATCCACCCCGTCTATACCCTTCATGATTTTGAAGACCTGAATCAGTTCCCCCCTCAATCTACTTTTTCGAATGAGAACAATCCTAACCTACTCAACCTCTCTTCATAGCTAACATCTTCCAAATCAGGCAACATCCTCATAGACCTTCTCTGCACCTTCTCCAAAGCGTCCACATCCTTTTGGTAATGTGGCATTCAGAACTGTACATAGTATTCTAAATGCAGCCGAACCAAAGTCTTGTACAATTTTAACATGATATGCCAGCTCTTATACTCAATACTCCATCCGATGAAGGCAAGCATACCATATGCCATCTTGACCACTCTATCCATCTGTGCAGCCACCTCCAGGGTACAATAGACCTGAACTCCCAGATCTCTCGGCTCATCAACCTTTTCCAAGGCTCTTCCGTTTACTGTATTGTTCGCTCTAGAATTAGACTTCCCAAAATCATCACCTCACATTTGCCTGGATTGAACTCCATCTGCCATTTCTCCACCTAACTCTCCAGTCTATCTATATTCTCTTGTATTCTTTGACAGTCCCCTATGCTTTCTGCTACTCCACCAATCTTTGTGTCATCTGCAAATTTACTGATCAGACCAACAATACCCTCTTCCAGATCATTTATGTATATCACAAACTACAGTGGTCCCAGCACTGATCCCTGTGGAACACCACTGGTCATCTTTCTCCATTTTGAAAAACTCCCTTCAACTACTACTCTCTATCTCCTGTTGCTCAACCAGTTCTTTATCCACATAGCTAGAACACCCTGCGCACCATGTGACTTCACTTTCTCCATTAGTTTACTATGGGGAACCTTATCAAACACCTTACTAAAGTCCACGTATGTGACAGCTACAGCCTTTCCTTCATTTATCAACTTGGTCACTTCCTCAAAGAACTCTATCATGTTGGTAAGGCACGACCTCCCCCACACAAAATCATTGCTTTTTTTTTGTTTACTTGATATGTTACTGTACAAAACTAAACTGTGTTTGTGACTATATGTATTTCTCAGAAATAAAGTAGATTTTGAAATAAGAATAAAATCACTCTGGGGAACAAAGTCCAGCAGAATGCTCAGTGTCTGTCAGAAATCCACTCCACTGCTTTAGCAATTATTGCTCAGCATTATTTGCAAGGTGAGAGAGGGTTTAGAAACCTTAATCCCATTCTAGCTGCCCCTTCTTTTCGGAGAGTCAGCAGGAGGAGCCACGACACACAGATTTCCCTGAAGGCTTTTTCTCAGGACTCTGCAGAGGTGCCTGGCTCCTTGCCCTCCATCCTGCCTGTAGCAGTACAAGCAGGGAAGGGTGGGCTTGTATAAGGGCAGGAAATTCTGAACAGGCCTGAGCTCGCTTGGCCAAAAGTCACAGGTAGTTGACTGTCCAAGTCTCCTAATCACAGAATAGGCTCCCTCTACCCCAGCTGTTGAATTCAGGCTTCCACTCAGCTGTAATGGGAAGGGACTGAAGAAGAAAACTTTTGGAGGACTCATAGGTGGTACAGGTGCTATATCATTGTAAATAATCTATTGCACTTCTCCATAGAATGCCTACAGTATGAAAACAGGCCATTTGGCCCATCCAGTCTACACCAACTCTCCAAAGAGTATCCCAGTCTCACGCAACCCATCCCTGTAATTTTCTAAGGCTAATCCACCTAGCCTACGCATCCCTGGACACTATTGCTAATTTAGCAAGGTCAATCCCACCTAACCTGAACATCTTTGGACTGGGAGAGGAAATTGGAGCACCCAAAGGAAACCCACACAGACACGGGGAGAATGTGCAAACTCTACACAGATAGTCATCTGAGGCTGGAATTGAACCCAGGTCGCTGGCACTATGAGGCAGCAATGCTAACCACTGAGCCACTGTGCAACCCAATTCTTAACATACTTTCACTCGTACTGTTATATTGTCTACTGCTAAGTAATTTTCACTATCGGATCTGGTTAAGTCACACCCATGGGAGAGATGAGCAGTCTCTTCAACCATCCCAAGGATGAAACAATGTGTCATGGCTAAATTTTGGTCATCTCACACAATCTAATGACACCTTCATACCAGAAAGATTCAGATGTCAGGGATCCTTGAACCAAGATGTCGAGGACTGCAGTCAGGACGGTGCCCTTTGATGTGGACAACAGTGAAGCTAAATGCAGTGTGCAGGGAATATGCTAGGGCCTGGTCAGCACAAATTATTCTGCACTCAGGCCCTCCTTATTACTCAATCAGTGACGATTCCACACATCTCTGCAGGGAAAGTTTCATTCTATCTGATCTTGATAACCAATGACAATGAAAATACCACCGCATTCTTGTGAGTTCAAGCCCTCCACCAGTAATGATATTGTTCACAATGATGGAGCGAGACTTCCTTAACTGGAGTTGAGGAAAATTACAGCAAGACCTTGCAATCCACCGTCTCATGATATGCCTCCATCTTCTTGAACCATTTTCAGCTGCTGCTTCTCCCCTGGAGGCTGTGAGCTAACTGTTAGATGTTGCTGTTCTTGCTGACAATGTATAAATTGCTGCTTCTTCCAGTGTTTAGCTGAATCACCAAAACCAGTACTGTACCAACAGAGTTCTGCAATTATGCTCCATGGGCAGTTCTTCTGTGGGTAATCTCAGAAAGGAAATACAATTTTATTGAAGAAACCTTTGAGTCCTTATATCCATGACAATGAAGCATCATGTGGTGTCCTTACACATTATGGGCATGGAGGGTTCCCAAGGAGTTAATAGTCGATAAGGAGTTCTGAGGTTATGTAACCTTATTCAATTGTTCATTGCACAACTAATGTTTTTCTGCTACATTGGAACGAGAATTCAGCAAGTTATCATTCCTGAATATTGCATTGGCCCTCTCTCTGCTAGAACTTATTCTGCAATGAGGTCGGCAAATGTGAGCTTAGGGCTTTGCTGTTTTAAATTTCTTTTTCTTGTGGCAAATATTTAGCTGATATATTTCTCATTAACCTGTTCCGAGAAGCTGTGATACACCTCTGGGGCAGTTGGACATGAACATTGGCCCCCTGGCTAAGAGGTAGGGACACTACCATTGTGTGTCATGAGCTTGTTGTTTCATAAAGAGGCAATTATTGATCTTAATGTAATGCTCCTAATTGTTTAAGGCCTTAATTTTTATTCTGCATTCTTAGACAATGAAAGTGCCATAAATGAAATGCAAATTGAATTCAAATGGGTGATTTTACTGAATCGGTGGAGGCATGATTCCTGCAATTGAACTTAGCAAGGCCTCACAATCAAAGATCTTTACTCCACCCTGAATAATAAAATGGAATTTACTCCACCCACTACACATACAGTCACAGCCATTTTGTGAACATATTGGACAGTTGACTTTTGAGCCAACATGACAAAGTTCAAACTTTGTTTTAATGCAAATGTCCTACAGGCTCCAGCAGTGAAACCAGAATTTCTCCCCATCCTTGTTTTTGTGGCATTGCTCCAGTGGTCTCAATGAGCTTTCAGCTTCCCCTTCACTTTGGTCAGCCCCTTTAAACAGCCATTAATTACCCCATTTCACCCCAAAACACCATGACTTTCAAAATCCTTTGTTGGTCCTACACCTTCCCATTAGAAGTCAGAGTTACTGTGACCTATTTGAATCTCCTCTTCCAGAGCTCCCAGTCCCCTCCAATTCACGATGAGGTTCTACTCTACTATTTGTAATTGCACCACCCCTAACACTCTCATTATTCCCTCAGCAATCCAGTATATTGAAGCCCATCTCAGACATGAGTTTCCCGCTTTCCCAAGACTCTATGGGCTTCCTGCTGACCATTATTGACCACATCCCCCTGACTTAGCATGGTCCAATCTGTGGACAAGATAGCCCTGCTTGACCATGGTTTCACCTCCTGAAGTGATGTGTCAATACCACTCCAGATGATCTATCTATGATCCCTGGAGTGCTTACATTTGACCTGCAGGACTGACTGTGGACTGTAAGTACATCGATCCCTGGGCTGTAGTGGGACCAAGTGTCTCACTGACTGTGGTCAAGACAAACTAACTTCCATGGCAGAGTGCAATCAGATGGGTGTTTTGGCTGACTGTGGCAGCATCCCTAGCTGACTGTAATATGAATTCAGCCCACTAAAAGGTACCTTCCCTTTGACTTTCACACATCGCTATTTACTTGAACTACATTCAGTGTTTTGCCATTCAAATGGCTGTCATTAGATATAGCATGGTGCCATAGAGTAACAAGTCCACCCTGTAACTGAGTGCTGAAGGCCTTATGCACTAGGAAAGCAATGTGATTGACCCAGAGAATGACACCCTGTACTATAGGACTAGAATCAGTGTATTGCTAAGAAATCTATTAGGCCCAGACAGAGGCTGACAACCTCCAAGTAATTGCTAAAAAGTGAATGAGCACTAAGAAAAGAAAGGTAAGAGTAACTTGTGCATTGATGGCAATGGAAAGGCATTCTGTGTAAATACATTAAATGTGTGGCTGCCCAAAGCACAAGCTGAACTTGTAGCTGTCCATTGACTTCAAAATAAAGTATTGAAGGGTTAAAGTGGTGTCAGAGTTAGCCCGAGAGAAGCATGATGATGTAATGACTCTGATAGTTTGTTGAAGAAGAGTTAAGGAGAGTGGTGGTCATGAAGCTTGCAGAGACCCTGTTCAGGAGATGTCATGGTAAGATGTCTGGGACAGGCATTCAGAGAACGGCAAATTACCTGCTCCACATCAGGAATTTGTATCATCTAGGTGGAAGAGAAGAGAATTCTAAGTGGGATATAAATGGGGCTAATTAGCACTGCAATGAGATTCAACTGCATGGAAATAAGGTAGTCACCCCTCATAGGTAAGATTCTGAAGTCACCATGTAAGGCTTGAGGGAAATGTCATTCAGGTTTTTCTTTGACATCTTCATTCTTGTCCCGTTTGTGGTATTATGTGTCATTACTCTTGTCATACCAGGAAAATGAAAATTCTGCTCCAAGTTGAGATGTATTATTGTTAGTGTATGATATCTTGGGACAGTTTCCCTTTAAAAGGGGAGTCACATGACACTGGTGAGTCTGCTGCCGGTGGTCATTGACTTGTTCGGAATAAAAGCTGAAAGAACTGGATACTGTAAATCAGAAACAAAAACAGAAGTAGCTTGAGAAGGCCAGCAGATCTAGTAGCATCTATGAAGAGAAATCCAAGTTAATATTTCGGTCCAATGACCCTTCTTTAGCACTTCAGTGCTAAATTTAGTCTTTGCTTGAAGTCATCCTCATTGATATCCTGCATGCATCTGTCACCAAAATGACAAACTGCTGATACAATACATAGTCAATGTCTTCTATATCAGGCTATCAGTTACAATTTGTATAATTTGATATCCTCATTGATATCCTGCATGCATTTGTAAACGTAGGGGGTGGCACGGTGGCTCAGTGGTTAGCACTGCTGCCTCACAGCGCTAGAGACCTGGGTTCAATTCCTGCCTTGGGCAACGGTCTGTGTGGAGTTTGCACATTCTCCCTGTGTCTGCGTGGGTTTCCGTCGGGTGCTCCAGTTTCCTCCTGCAGTCCAAAGATGTGCAGGTTAGGTGAATTGGCCATGTTAAATTGCCCCTAGTGTTAGGTGGATTAGTCAGGGGTAAATATAGGGGGTGTGTGGGGTTTCTCTTCGGAGGGTCGGTGTGGACTTGTTGGGCCAAAGGGCCTGTTTCCACACTGTAGGTAATCTAATCTAAAAAAAATTATGATACATATGCTCCACCTTTTCACTTTCCAAAGGTTTTAACAAGAATATTATCTGGAATTTTGCTTTTATTCCTTGGTTCAGTGAACTTTCTAACCATAACAATTGCAGCCCAGCACTTTTCTTCATTGGATGTGCATTTCTCATCCAGAATTATCGATCTGGCTCCACCTTACACAGTATTAATCAAAGTAAAATGGAAGTGATTCACTTCAGGATCTACTTTGGTTGTGGCCAAAATTAGGACAAGTTTGAAATGTATTTTTTTTAAATAATATTGCTGAATATAACAGCTCTCATGATACAATGTAATTGAATAAATTTAAAAAATGTAGTTTTAAAAGAAACACGTTAAGAATATTTCTTGGTATAAAAGATTCTGGGTAATCCAAGATGGAAAATGGGAAGAAGTTGTGGCTGAAAGAGATGCTTCTTTTTGTTTTGAGGTATTTTACGTGTTGAAGGTGATTTCCTCGAATTCCAGGAGCAGTAATTATTGTTTTACTTGCTGTTGCATTGTTTTGGAACTTTGGGGGAGAAAATATCAAAACAACAGTACTTTAAAAAAAGAGGAAGACAGACAAAGGCAGTGAATACATGGTCAGAGAAAGAAATCTACACTGTTGTCTGATACAGCAGTGAATCTGTATAGTTACTGTCTTTGCTGTTTTGAGTTCAAGTATCTCTAGACATCGGAGTGTGTCTATGAAAAATTAACAAACAGCAAAATTCACAGCTGACCTTGGAGTAACATGTATGGGAGAGCTCATAGTACAGGAGAAGCTAAATACATAGCTTTTAAGTGTAAACTTGCTGTAGATCTACAATAATGAGTAGAGTAGGATCTCTCTTGATTATATATTTTATTGATATCTGTCTCTTGATTACAGTTTAAAAATATAAACCATAAGTATTAAGTTGCCTGGAGCACTATGTTTTTAAAGCAGTAAGATAGTGCTATTTGCTGGGTCTGTAGATTGTGAAGGAGCAATGATGACCTTTTGTAGGGTGATGTGCTCTTCCTGTCAGATGTGGGAGTTTAGGGAGAGTTTCTATGTTACTGATGATTATGTCTGCAAGAAGTGTCTTTAGTTGTGAATCCTATCAGATTACATGGATCTGTTGGAGTGGCAGTTAGAGGCAATAAGGAATTTACAGGAACTAAGGGGTATGATCGATGGAAGGGGGAAAAGCTGCAGGTACAGTCAGGATGGGTTAAGTCCAGGAAAGGCAGGAGAGGGAGGCAGGTAGTGCACGAGTCTTCTGTGGCTATCCCCATCTCAAACAAGTATGCTGTTTTGGAACATAGAGGGGTGATGGACTCCCAGGGAAATGTAGCACAAACAGCCAAGTTTCGGCTACCTAGAATGGCTATAATGTAAGGAGGGGTACGTCAGGTTCCAAGTGATTGATTGTGATAGGGGACTCTCTTGTCAGAGGCACAGACAAATGTTCCTGTGGCTGGCAGTGAGAACTCAGAATGGTCTATTGTCTCCCTGGTGCCAAGATCAAGGATGTCTCAGAAAAGGGGCAGTATGTTGTCAAAAGGGAGAGGGCCTGGCAGGAAGTCATTGTACACATTGAATCAACAACATAGGAAGGGAAAAGGATGAGATTCTAAAGAGAGAATATAGAAATTTCAGCAGGAATTTAAAAAGGAGGTCCTCAAGGGTAGTAATATCTGGATTATTCTCGGTGCTATGAGCTAGTGAGGGTGGGAATAGAAGGATAGAGCAGATGAATGTGTGGCTGAGGAGCTGGTGCAGGGGAGAAGGATTCACATTTTTGGACCATTGGAATCTCTTCTGGGGTTAAAGTGACCATTTAAGAAGGTCGGATTGCACTTGAATTGGAAGGGGTTTAATATACTGGCAGGGACATTTGCTGGAGTTGTTCGGGAGGACTTAAACTAGTAAAGTTGGGGGGGGTGGATACAAATGCTATAGAAAGGGGGGGCAAGAGAGGAAGGGGAGTGGCGTTTTAGATAGGGAATTGCATTACAGCTGTACTGAGGGATTCCTGGGTGGAATTGGGAAGTAAGAGATGATCACCTTATTGGGATGGTATTATAGACCTCCCAAATAGTCAGAGGGAAATTGAGAAACAAATTTATAAGGAGATCTCAGTTATCTGTAAGAATAATAGGGTGGCAATGGTAGGGGGTTTTAACTTTCCAAATATAGACTGGTACTGCCATAGTGTTAAGGATTTAGATGGAGAGGAATTTGTTAAGTGTGTACAGGAAAATTTTCTGATTCAGTATGTGGATGTACCTACTAGAGAAGGTGTAAAACTTGACCTACTCTTGGGAAATAAGGCAGGGCAGGTGACGGAGGTGTCAGTGGGGGAACACTTTGGGGCCAATGACATAATTCTATTCGTTTTAAAATAGTGATGGAAAAGGGTTGACTGGATGTAAAAGTTAAACTTCTAAGTTGAAGGAAGGCTAATTTTTGATGGTATTAGGCAAGAACTTTCAAAATTTGATTTGGGTCAGATTTTCGCAAGTAAAAGGATGGCAGGAAAATAGGAAGCCTTCTCATGTTCATGATCAGGCGAAAGGCAAGGCTGATGAGTGTAGGGAATGACATATTGCACTTTGATTAATGCAGTTGAAGATGGGTTAATATGGTTTACCCCTGTGTCAATACACAGGCACGTTAGTTTGTTGGGCTGTTTTGTGCAAGTTCTTTTCCAAATTCTTCAGTTCCACATGAAATAGCCTTTCATATTGTATTGGCTCCTTTCTGATTAGTCAATGTACAGGAACAATATAATATAAAGTAACAATTTGTTATTAAATCTATTTTTCTAATTATTATTGCCTTGGTGGTAAAGCACTTTAACATTGCTACTGAAACCTTTGCCTTGCACTCAACAGGACAAGTGCGAGAATGTCAAATTTCAAAGATGTGAGTTGCTGCTATTGGACTGGGGTGGTCAAAGTCAATAGGCAAACAACACCAGGTTATAGTCCAACAGGTTTATTTGAAATCGCAAGCTTTTGGAACACTGCCCTTTTGTGAGGTGAAGTGACAAATTAGCAGTGCTCTGAAAGCTTGTGATTTTAAGTAAACCCATTGGACTATAATCTGGTGTTGTGTGACTTCCAAATTTCGAAGAATCATACAAATGTATACCATCGGAAAAACAGGATGCTGATTGTCCATCTGGAAAGTTGACTGTGAATTGGCTGGGAGGTTTACTTTGACTGATGCATCACCACCCATCCAAATATGTTTTTTCCTACATACATCTTTGAATTTCAGTGCTGTTGTAGTGTGAGTTATGTAGACTGTGCATGCCAGTGATTGGTTTTTCAAATTAAATAACATTTGCCTCCAGTTGTTTAAAAGAGGCAAATTACAGACTGTACTATATTTATCTCGGCCCACGCTTGCAAAACTCAGGATAAAATACCTACTGTTAGATGTGACTCTCTGATAGGCAGCACTTGCTGAACAACCTGTGTGTATTAGCAGCTACATTAACAACCAATTTAAACTACTCAATCAACCTCATAACATGGCTGATTTATGCTTGTTTGAAGAATCTTACATTCATACTGTTCTCCACAAATATATGGAATATGTTGATACCTTGAGGTACCATTTTCCATTGCAAAAATGGCTACCATGATCAATCTGTGCATGCGTAGGTTCAGACATGATATCATGCCAGCATGATATAAAAAAACAAATTATTGTTGCTGTGTTTTCCAGGATCTTCCATTGAATTTTAGCCTCATTGGAGGAATTGTTGTGTTATGGTTACTTGGCTCTGCCACAATCAGTCAAGTACAACCCTCTCACCTTTCCCATTTGAAGGCTACAATGCTCCATCTACCAATGGCATTGCTGACAAATATTATTTTGTTTTGTTTTGAATTTCCTAAAAGCAGAGGGAGACTATATAGTTCCCTATTATTTTCTGGATTGCAACATCTCAGCCTACCAGAGTTGATTTGCAAACCAATTAACACCATTTTTCTGTTAACTGTTGTGATTACTTGAAATTTAGCATTCTTGTGTTTGTTGCAGACCAAAACATTTTCCAAAATCATATTATCTGGCTGATCAATGTTTTAATACAATTAAATTATCTTACAATTATGTTCAATGAAATGCAGAGCCACATAATAGACAGCTATAACTCTAGTAAATGTGTTAACTACCAACTTTATTGCATATCAAAATTGTAGCCACTTTTCTATGAAGTATAGTAGATAACTATTGTGAAGATATTGTAAAAGTCAAAATAATTCTATTCAATATCATCAACCAGAAGAATGTTCTAATTTTCACACTCTACAATAATTTTTTACTACATACAGAGTTGTTAGTGCTCTGTCACAAAGAAGAAAAAACAGCAGCAACATAACAACATTGTGCAGTTGCAAGTCACCTTGGTGACAGATAAAAGTAAGCTGCACGATGTTTAGCACCAACTTGAGATTTGTCTCTTAGCATAAAAGTCAATACTTAAATGATAACATTAGATATCTTTATCAACATAATTTTGTTTTGCCCTTTCATAATAGTCACATTGGTGTGCTTCAAAACTGTGATATACCCTCAAGGGTTCGCTGTCACTACTTTGAACAACATCCAGACCACTGTCACAATAACCAATCATGACACTAATCATATAGGAACAAACTTTCAATGTTCCACTTGTATCACTTTCTGAAGTACAACCTTTTCAACCAAAATGAGGTACATTTCACATTAACACAATAAGTCAACTTTTGTGGTCACTGTTGATATTTTGACAGCTATATTTTGCTAATTTCAACCAAAGTTGAAACGTGTTCAGTGGGATTGTTCAACCTCATTTGACTCTGTAATGAAAAAGATATTGTAAATATCTGAAATGTCATTAGGAATTTAAATAGATGTTTTGGCATTATGAAAAGAAAAACTCCGTTTCAGATAATGTTTAGCATCGAAGTTACCTGCCGCATTGTGACTTTTAATGTGATTCAAATAGCTTTCAAGCATTAAACTGGTCTATGGGTTTGTTTTAAATTAATTGTATTAAGGAATATCATATTGAAAATGTAATTTTAATCCTTATTTTATAATTTAAAAGCAATATAAGATTAGAAGAAAAAACATAAGCTATAATTGGTTGAAATGGACTACTTGTTCAGAGAGTTTTGAGTGGTTTTGCTTATTTTAAAAATGTGCACAGTATTATCAATTTGAGAAATAAAATGGACTTATTAAATGGCTTTTGTTTTTTCTGTTTGCTAAATTATGGAATACGTGATGAGATCATTGGTTCATTGCATACGTGCTGTTTTTGTGAAAAAGCTATTCATGAAGTCCCCCTCTCCTGTTCTTTCCCTACTATTTTACAAACTTCTCCTTTTCAATAACATACTGCTTTTCATTTGAAAATTACAAGGGTACTTTCAGACAATACAACTCACTGTACAAAACACTTCTCCCTTAGATGTTTTTTACCAGTTGAATCTGTGGAAAACGTTTGCCTCAATCCTTGCTATGAAACAAGTTTTATTCTAGCTTATGATATTAGTTTATTCCATTACTTAGTGAATTTTAATTTCAGTTTTTATATTTTTAATAACTTTATTTTAAATAAGTGCTGTGCAAAGATGAATGAACTTATTCATAAATAATCAAGAATTCCATTAAAGGTAATAATTGATTTAATAATTTAGTACATAAAAGCTAGCATTCACATATTTGTATCTGTACTTGTTAGATTTGCTGTGTTTCTCCAAATCAAAAGCTGATTTTTGACTAATAATGTGCTGTACGTCTTATTTTTCATTTGATACTCACACTACAGCTCTCTCCAGCAGCTCCATGCAATCTTTCTGGCATGACAGTCACCTCAACCCAGGAAACCAAAAATATTTAATCGGTTAAACATTGTTGCTGACTTATGAATAAAATTCAGTTAACTGAGGGAGCCTGGCAATTGATTAACTTTCTATCAAATAACCAATCTTTAACTTTTGATCCATATGCAGGTTGTGTTCATTTTCTTTAGGATGTTTCATTGTCTTTTTTGAAAATCAATTTATCAAGACAAAAAATGTTTTAATGACTGAAAACAGCTTCTGTGCTGTTTTGCTTTTGCTGAGCAATATTTCATGCAAATTCTGATTATTGCCAAAATACCAATTGATGAATAAATAACTTGGACTTGTGCCAGACTGACTTTTCTTTTGCCCTGTCATGGTGCTCTCATATTCCTTCAACTAATCTTGGCAGGAGAGGAGATATTTGGTGTGAAATATATCTTTGATTATAGTGGGGCACTGTTACAGTTTTATATTTATTAATATGCTCTTGGAGGCATGCTATTGAATTATCAATGTTGCATCTTCTATTTGAGTCAGCCTTTGTAACATAAAACACATTAATATTATGTACGGAGATTAATTTTCGCAGACATTGCCTGCAATTATTGAGCTCATATGGGATCGAGGTAGTCCTATGCATTTAGCATCAGAGATGCAGCCTGTACCATTTTACAAGGCCAGCCTTTGCATGCTCAGTCACTGCCCATTATGAATGGATGCAATTGGGTAACCTTTCCCAGCTTGACAATCCTCCAAAATAGCCTCTCTTCTCCAATTCTAGGCTCGTGCTTCCCCAATTTCCTTTGCTTTATCATTGGTGATTGTGCCTTCAGCTGATTAAATCCTAAACTCTGGAATTCCCTCCCAAGACTCTTCCCCTTTTCTATTCTTCACTTCTTAATACCTTCCTTTGGCAACAGTCTTCACAATTTTTAACCTGTCTTACTGGCAAATCTTGACCAATAACAATACTGAGAAGCAAATGGGCCAATTTTCTTTATTAAAGGTGATAAATAAATTAGAGCTGGGTAGATAGTAGACACCTACCAAAGGGAAATCTTGATTGAAAAGCAAGATACCATGAATACTAGATCTGAAAAACAGAAAAATACTTGGGAAAACATAGCAAGTCAAACAGATCTGTGTATGGAGATTAAGAGTTAACATTTTAGGTCTGTGACCTTATCACTATAGGTTCATAACCTTACGTCAAGGTTACTGACCTGAAATTGTTTCCCTACTTACGCAGGTGTTTCCTGACAAGGGTTTGCCTGTTCTTAATTACACTACAACTTGATCTATAAATGTGGACTGAAAACAAAATCTCCTGCAGTACACAAAAGTAATGCAGACTATTGTTGCTTGTGATCCATAACTTGCACAATCACAACCTGTTCTGTGACCTACCTACTTGTAAGCAGCTCCTTTGCTAAATCTAGTTAGACTTCGGTTTGCTTCACTGCCGCTTGGAGGGTGATTTTAAATCATAATCATTGCAGGAATGGTCAGCCATCCAAAGGGGCTCATTGATTTCTTCTTAGAAACATTGTGAACAAAGGAATTATAGAACCTGCAATACTCAAGGGCATTCTACTTCCTTCAGATTGCTGCTGTGCAGCAGCAGTCCTCTAACTTGCATCCCATTATTTCAGCTACCACTCACACTGATCATGTTGGTGATGTGCAATCATGTAAGATGGGGGATCATTAATTGACATTTGACATTTCTTGGCAACTTTGTTTAAATTTTCACTCCAACCTCTGCTATCTGATACTAAAGAGAAAGGAGACAAATGTACTGATTCTTTCCTGTTGGATCCCAGAACATATCGCTGATTAAATTTGTCTGCCTTTTTTCTTTCCCAGCTTTTAGCAGGGACAACTAACAAAGATTGATCAGTTGCATCTATGATGAGATGAAATTAGCAAGTGAATAAGTTCGATTGACTTAACAATGACGTTTTGAAAACTAATTTCAGCTTGCGGAACATAATCTTTTAAACTTGTTTTCATCTCCAATTTTCAACAGGCAACTCATTTTTTCATTCATGTATAGAACAGAAGGCAAGCTTTGGAAAAAAAAGCAAAGAAGAAAGTAATGACAGATTCAAAGAATTGCAAGAAAAATTAAAAATTTAAATTAGAATTATATTCCAAATGCTCTTTTTTTTATTCCTTTTATGACTGCTAAATAATTTAAAGCATTTTGCATTTAAGATGTGGTCACTATGGAAATGTAGGAAACTTAGCAGCCAATTCACCTATTGCAAACTTCCACTATCAATAAAGTGTTTATAATGAGATAATCTATTTCTATGATATTGATTGAAGGAACAAATATAAGTCAGGCTGCTAGAGATAACTCTCTCTTTTCCATCAAAATAGAGCCATAATATTTTTAATATCTTGTTAATCTTGTGAGATCTTGCTTTAATGTCTGATCGAAAACTTTGCTGCCTCACAACGCAGCACTCTCTTGGTGCTGCACTGGACTGTCAGCAGGATTTTGTGTTAAAGCCCAGGCACAAACTGACAAATTATTCTTCTGACTCTGAGGCAAAAGCAAGCAAAACATTCTGCGAGATTGACGTGACAGTCATAAGTCTAGCCAATTGTCTCCTCCCATAAGGGAGGGTAGCATGGTGGTTAGCACTGCTGCCTCAGAGCACCAGGGATCTGGGTTTGATTCAACCCTCAGGTGATTGTTTGTGTTTGTATATTCTCCTCGTATCTGCATGAGTTTCCTCTAGATGCACCGGTTTCCTCCCACAGTCCGTAGATGTGCAAGCTAGGTGGATTAGTCATGGGCAATGCAGGGTTACAAGGAGGGGGTAGGATGCTCTTTGGAGATTTGGAGTGGACTTGATGGGCTGAATGGCCTGCTTCTGCACTGTAGGGATTCTTTGATTTCTGCAGGTACTAAAGCTAAGAAACCAACACTGATAAATTAGTAACTCTGCACAATCTAGAAATAAAATTTCTGATCTTTTCACTTCATATGGATTAATTACTTATTGGATAAACTTACTGAACTGTTGAAGTAGCTGTTCCTAGTACAATTAAAAATATATGAATGAATAGTAACACAATATTTGTCCAATTAACAGTGAAATCATAGAAATAATTATACAAGATTATTGGATTATCAGTCAGCTCAGCAAAATGATGGAGTTAATCATAGAATCCGTACATACACTAACGCTGTTTGGTAGCAGTGTGGGGGTTTATAAAGGAAAATAAAATAAAAAAGACACTTAAATGGGGGATTTAGAATCTCCTCAGAAAAAAATTAGAATCCCTACATATAGAAAGAGGCCATTTGGCCCACTGAGTCTGCACTGATGTTCAGAAGAGCCTCCTATCCAGACCCTCCTTAATCTTATATTTATCATAGATAATTCACCAAACCTACACTTCTCTGGATACCATGGGGCAATGTACCATGGCTAATCCACCTAACCTGTACATTTTTGGACTGTAGCAGGAAACCAGAGCACCTGGCAGAAACCCATGCAGATACAGGGAGAACGCGCAAACTCCACTCAGACAGACAGTCACCCCAGACTGAAATTGAATCTGGATCTCCCAGCACTATGAGGCAACAGTGCTAACCACTGTGCTACCCTAGAGCCTGAGGGTTGAACAATAATGAAGCTCTATAAGAGAGGACTTTTATGGAAGGGAACAATAATTTGAAATCATTTCAGAAGCCTTGTTACACCTCAAACTCTAATTAGATCACTTAGATTATTTCCCACCTTAAGACTTTTAGACAATACAGGAATACTCTGGGATAGTATGTTTTTTTTTAATGTTCTGGGCTTTGTTTAATTATATAAAGAGATCATTGTACATTTCAAATCACAATAGTCTTGATACTATAAACCAACCCAAAAGTAGAAGAGTAGTAGGTCATAGGAATTGGAGGAGAGAAAAGCTTGTATGTCAAGGTGATACTAGGGCAACAAATATCATGTAGATAACAGTAAACATCCTGGTCATAGTTTGCATTGTTTTTTTGTTGGATAGATGTGCTATATATCTGCACAAAAATCGAGGATGACACTGCATTGCAGTAGTGTTGCACTGATGAAGGTTCTGTTTTTCAGTTCAGATGCTAAGCTTTGTCTACTTTCGCCAGTTCAGGTCAATATAAAACTTCACATGGTACTATTTCAAAAAAGAGCATTGTATTTAGGCTGATGTCGCGGTCAATATCAATTCCTGAATCAATATCTTAGAATTATTACCACATTACTGTCTGTGGGGTTTGCTGCGCATAAAATTGGCTGCTATGTTTGCTACAGTGACTGTAAATTTGAACTATTTTTTCAAATTGGAAGCAAAATGCTTTGAGTCACCAAAGGTCCTATATAAATGCAACCATTTTTAATTGGGTGACTTTATTTAAATAATCTGTAACCCATTTTACTATGTCAATGCTTCTTTCTTTCTACTATTTCTCCCTTGATATTCTATATTTAACATATTTTTGTTTATATTCATTTACAGAAAATAATAATTTTGATTTACTTTGATTTTAAAAATGCACATGAACCTGTAGGAATTACAACAAGCTTTCATTTATACATTTGTTTTGTTAATGGAGTATGAGAAACTGTAAATTAATTTGAAGACATTACACAACTTTGTTTAGAACATAGTGACACCTTTCATTATTTCTGACTCTGCACTCAAAATCTACAGATGGTGATGCTTAAACATAATTCAAATCAAAAACCTAATGACACATAAAAAGTAAGGTATTCGCCTTCATTTGGTGCTATTGTTCTCATGCACTAAACCTAAGATAATTTTTGATTCTTAGAGTGCGTTAAGGTAGATCTTGACTATGCAGGGTAATGTAAAGGTTGGAACGTTCGTAGCTCAGTTTACATCTGCTTCAGGAGAGATGTATGACATGCTGTCTACTCCCAATTTTACATGAATCAAGATCTACTTCATTCTCTTTCATACTAATAACATTTGTGTGAATAAATCTAACACATAAACTGTTTAGTGAAGTTTTAAGAGCAAATCAAAAATATAATCTGAAAATATCAATGACCACAAAAGTGACATTGTTTTGCAGTTCATCTTAAACTCACATAGCTTTCCATTAATAGATTACATAATCTAAATGAATTACTATGAAATTTCAGTCCAGGTAAAGTGCTGAGCTGATGCAGTCAGTTAAGAGTTTAGCTGAAACTCACTTCAATGGAAATCCATCGTTCTGCTGTACATACATGACGGCATCTACAGCTTGAGTCAAGTGGTAGAACAGGTGGAATTCCATACAAACTTAGGACTTCCACCCTGTAATTATTTAAAAGTCCTCAGCAGAATAATAATGTCTGAGAGTTGGTGTCGGGTCTCTTAGATGGCCTTTGAAAGGCTCCATAACTTATTCAGGTTGAGGTAATTAATTAGGATGTGTCAGTCAACTTGTATTGTGAAGCAGAAAAGCTCATTCTGTATTTCATATTTTATCTTTTTAGCCTGGGGGTCGAGGGGAGGTGATCACCTCAGGCAGTAGCTGTAGGCATTTTCACCTTGCAAAGCTGGATGGAAAGGATGTTGCTGAAACACCCTAGAAAGACCTCAGACCATGCAAACAATCTTATTCCACCATCATTCAATCCGACTCCATAGTCAAATGTTTATTCTACTCTGGCGTGCTTCCATTAATAGAACAGTCTCCTTGAAATTCTTGGTCTTATATACACAAAACATAAGCTAATAGTTGTAGTCACTATATACTTTCGTAGAAACTTGACCGTTACTCAGCTGTTCAATGCTTTTAAAAGCTAGTGTACATGTGACTTTCAGGCAATTGAACAGCAATAATTATAGAAAATTCAAATTCACAGCCACAGATTCAAAAACAGAACCTGTTAGTACACTTTAAAAGTGCTATCTTTCCCTTTTATTTCTTAGATCATCATCCCTGAAAATTAAAACTTGCTCTCATCTTCCCCTTAGCACATATCTCAACATTATTGTTTACACTGATCAACATAACCTTGAAGGTTCATAGGTTAAGGAGCTTCTCTTGATCATAAATAGTGTTTTCACACCACCAATCTGAACATTTACAATTTCCTTTTGTCAAATATTTTCTTCAGTCTCTCTTATCCTGTTAATCATACCTCTCTGTCAAACTCATATGTTTTTTTTATTTCCTTATGGGCAGACATGGCTGCCCCCATCTTCATGACAGGATTTCATCAGATTTATACCGCAGCAATTGGAAGGCTGTGTTCTTCATGACTTAAATTTATCATACAAATAACACAAATCTTATCCAACTGCAAATAGCATGTCATTGATTCTGCACTACCCATTGTGCTAAGCTAGTGTTATCAACTCTTCTTTAACACCGGATAGTAAAAATTAATTATTGTCCAACTGTCTTACTTAATTAGATTTACAAATCTAATATGAATTATAAACAGCATTTTCCATCTTATTTCCATTTTTGCGTGACTAGGGACCTTCTTAGAGATGCCATTAAAGTCTAAGTGCTTTGGCATATGTCTCAGAACTGAAGTTCCTGTCCATAATCACACGTGTAGATGTTACAAAATAATTTATCATAAATACATTTACAAGGCAATTTGTTTGCAAGTACATTGATAAACAATAGTCACAATTAACATGAAGAAATGCAAGCATAGTTTTTAAGTAGATTGAGATGCTTTGGTTTCGTTACTATTTTAATATTGCCTTGTAACTGTACAAATTAAAGCAAAAATCAAAATCTTTAAAGTTTGTGTCATTGAGTGCAAGCAATGTCAATATCTATAAATCTCTACTATAAATTGTGTAAAAAAGATTTAGAATACTTATTTCCAAATGAAAATATATCTATTAGTGCATCGTTGGTACCATTTCTCTTGAATCTTGATAAATCTTTCTGAACTAGAACGAAATCAGAATCAAGCAAAATTCTGACTACTTTAGATTTAAGTCAGATGCAGTTGTCTGCAATAAATACAACACTTTCATCTCTTTTATGATTCTTGTTGGCATTCAGTAATGCACAAGAATACACAGATCACCAAATCATGACCTTCCATGCTCCAAAAACAAATTTGCTATCTGTGCTTCTGCAACAGTTGCCTAAATCCAGATTGTGATATTTCTCCTTGTTTTAAATAATTGCATGCTTTAAAGAATAATTCAAGTCACATGCTGACAAATAACTGCATTTTCTTTTTCAGAGCATAATAGAATGTACGAAAATACAGTTGCAGAAGCAGGGAGCAGAAAGTGAAGTCATTTCCAGCAAAACCATGCACTGTCAGAATAAATACATCAAAGCTTTTGGATAGGATAAGTAAAATACTGAGTGTTCTGTGTGAAGGTTTCCATCTGGTAGTTAATCACAACAGTGCTTTTGATTGCTGAAGGGCAATTAATGCCATAAAAACAATCTGCTTTCTGGAAAATTTTGTTTTAAATCTAATGCTTCAGAGCATATTGTCAATACTAATATCACACTGAAAATTTGGATGGACAGTTTTGTTGTCCATTGGCATTTGTTATAATATATAGAGATTATTGGAAACCCTTCACAGTTTATACACACTATTGAATATTGTATCTGTAGTAGCATTATTCAGAATTCATTGAGTAAAAGCACAAGAATAATTGGAGCAGATAAACAAGAATTCTGATGGAACTCACATTTTCCCTGCTTAAAGTAGAAATGGAAGAGGGAGAAAGACCATCTAAATGTTAGTTTTCTGCATATCAGGCAATTAACAAATCATTAAAGACAAGTAGCTTGAAATGAATAAAATCATAGCTACAGGGATGTTGCGTTTTACGAGCATTTGAAAGGCAATTTTAAACTGACAGTCCGAAGGTGTGCAGGTTAGGTGGATGAGCCATTGGATATGTTGGATTACAGGTATAGGCCAGGGGGATGAGTCTGGTTGGGATGCTCTTCAGAGGGTTGGTGAGGACTTGATGGACGAATTGGCCTGCTTCCACACTGTAGTGATTCTATGTTTCTATAACACCTTGGAGCTTGCAAGAAGCCATGAAGAGGAGTTAAGAGATGCAGGCACTTGTCAGTATTTCATATAGCTGTTAGGAGCAATTTAATGCTGTAGCACTGCAGGATTGACAGGTGTTAAATATTTAAGTCTTCCAACCTGAAGTAATATTACAGTCCATTCAAACTGATTATCTTTCCTGCTTTACATATCTGTAGTCAACATTGAAGTATTTTGTTCTTCTCAGTGATCTCTGTGAATACAGCTCTGCAAACAGAGCAGAGCAGGAGAACTGAAAGTTTCAGTATAAAATGTGCAGAATAGTTTCCCATGTAGTCTCGTTATCTGTTTATCTAATGTCCAGGAGATCTGACTTTCCTTTCAGAATCTCCACTCTGCTTGAGGCTTTGTTTGTTTATTGCAGGACTTTGGAGAGATGAGAAAATGTTTGACATAGGCCCATATCCATTGGGAGAATCAAGGGACACGCACTGGAAGAATCGCAGATTTGCTGCAGTGACAGGAGAGTATTAAAAACTTCACATCAGAATGAAAAATATATTTTAGATTTAGTGTATTATTAAAACATATTATGGAACCACTTAAACAGAACCTAAACAAATGTTCAAATGTTATCAAAGTTCAAAAATAAATTTAGACATTGTATTAATGCACCTATCTATATTGCACAATGGCTTACTAAACGTTTTAGAGTGGAACAGTCTTGTTGGTTTATAGATTACTTCCTTGTTTTGAACATGTGAGCTAAACATTGGCTATGTTTCCCACAGAGCAGCCAAGCCAGTGGAAAGGAGTAGCACAAAATTATAGTTGGGAACTGTGCTCAGGAAACAGTTAAGTACCCTGTGCCAAATTTAAAAATGGACAAACAAAGGTAGTTATTTACTGACTGAGATTATTATAGGGATGTGAAAAAAACAGTTTTACAGGTGAGAGGAGGAAATTGATGAGACTGACTGACTTCCCAAAGTCCCAAGACTTGTTGTGACACTTGTATTAGGTTTGGAAGTGGTGGTTAAAGGTTGACAGAATTAGCCAGTCACCGGGTTGGGGCAATAATCATTAACTTACAGGATTCCTGTAATTCACAGTCCCTGCATAGGGATGGGGCCATTACAACTATAGTAGATCACAGGAGAAACTCCACAACTGGACATATGGAATTCATTTAGCTGATGCTAACAAGTAAGATGTCACACAACTGAAATAATAACACTTTGCTGAATCTAGTCTAATTTTAACACCTAATGGCCAACAAGACCTCACTCCTACATCTTGACTAAGGATCTACATTACAGCAGGGGCTGGGAGGGTTGGGGTACTCCTCTAACTCTGAGTCAACAAAAGGTTGATACACTCTAAGGAAGCCATCAGTGCAGCTGTGGGTGGGTGCAATTGGTTAACAATGTGATGTTCCCACCTCATGTGCAGTAAACCCCACCTTGGCAGCTCTGTTCAACCTTACAGTACCAAGGTTCAGTAGTGCATACTGCTGGAACTGCAGGCAGAGGGATTGCAACTGCTGCAAATCCCAGGTTTCAGGATATGAAGGGATCCTGGAGGTGGGGAGGTTGGACAGAGTGGTGGGGTGTTTGTAATTTGGGGGGGGGAAGGTGTCAGATTGTAGAGGGCAGGAGGCATAGGAGAGAGTGGTTGTGAAATCTTGGGCAGAGGAATCCCCAATGCAGACAGGGCAAATCTCCAAATGGTGTTCTCAGCATCTATCCTGCCTTATTTCATGTAATGTGGAGGTGCCGGAGTTGGATTGGGGTGGATAACGTCAGAGGTCATACGAAACCAGGTTACAGTCCAACAGGCTTCTTTGAAATCACAAGCTTTCAGAGCACTGCTCCTTTGTCAGGTAATGAAAGAGTAGCGCTCCAAAAGCTTGTGACTTCAAATAAACCTGTTGGACTATAACCTGGTGTTATGTGACCTTTGACTTATTTCACATAGGCCAGGAGAAAAACATAATCTGCCAACTCCCATTTGACTGTTCTCACTAATAGTATTATGGAGTGAGTAGTGCATTATTCAGGACAATGGAGTTACAGGAAAGCTGAATTTACTTTTAAGAATTGGTCTACTCAGGGAAACTAGTGCTCCTTCCTATCTAGCATTTTGTGGGACTCAGCTCAGGGGTGGTTGAGAATGTGGTGGCACACCACTTAACCTCTTTTACTTGTCTGTCTGCCAAAAACACACACAATAGGGCTATGTAAAACATACCCTCTTCTCTTAATTAAGCATGGGAACTTCAATGTAACTTTCTTGAAGCAAAATAAGCATGAATTAATTCATGGATCTGATGTTGTAACTCATTTGCAAATTCAATTTGTACAGCATTGGCAACTGTGCCCTTTGTCAGTCCTCTAACATTCTGACTAGCCAATTAATCTGATGGTTACATTTAGTGTTTGAATACTAAAAATTCAGCATACTAATGGTGACTGAGTATGACATTGAGGTATAATTGCATAGATAACACAAAAAACCCTAACTCTACCATCGAAAGTCAAAGTGACATTTACAGAAATAGCATAGCTATCCAATGTCACTAAACAAGTTTCAAGCCAGAATGAGATGCAATTTCATTTTAGAATTACATTATGAATCTCTAATTGATTGCAACTACAAGAAACAAAAATATTCAACTGAATTTTGATCAATTTTCAAAGTTGTGTAAATTTCACACCAAGGTCGTTTGTTGGAAATAATTGCATAAATGTTTCTGGTAAACAGCAACCCAATTGTTCCATTGGAAAATAAAAATGATTGAATGTGAATAGTAGAGCAGATATTTGGAGATAGCAGTCTCTAAGGATTTATGTCACTTCACACTTGGTGCAAGTTTAATAAAGTAATGCTCATTTAAGATATTAAATTTGACATATTTAGAAAAGAAATTGCATCAACTCGATATGACATCCAAATCTCATCTTCTGAAATGAATATAAGTCATGATGGGACTAAGTTTTGAAAGTACTGACAGGCTGTTGCATGGAGGTTGCCAACTTAGGATATCAAGCCTCTGAAAAGAGAAAACTAGAAGATGAAGGAGCAGAAATAGGCCATTTGGCCAATCAACTCTGTTCTGTTGTTCAATGATATCATGACTGATCTGATAATCCTTGTTTCCAATACTGATTTAAAAATCTGCCTGTATGTCTATCTTAACCTTGAATACACATAATGACTAATGTTCACTTAAACTAGGCTGACTCAAACTAATAAAATTTTCTTTTTCATTTTAAAACTAAAATTCAATGCAAATTGGTACAAAATAAATGATTTAATTCATCTATGTCTACATGAAAAATGTGATGATTTTTATACGGATGACCAACCTGGAGACTTCATCCTTGCAACTGAACTTTGCCCTAGAAAATTAAAAAAATGGATTCAGTAATAGATATCGATCAATGTTAATTAACATCAAATGTGTAAATACATGTTAAAACAAAATCCTTGAGGGGACAGGTCACAATTCCATCGAAATCTCACCATTCCCTCAAAGGCCAGACCACTGCCCTGACTTTCCACACTCATCCCAGATTGCTTGGGACAAAGATTATAAGAATTCCTCATTCAGAAAATCTCCACCCTTAGTTTTACACTTTCAGCTTTTATGACTGCCCTTTAAGTGACCTGGAGGTGTTAGTGTTGGAGTGGGGAGGACAAAGTTAAAAATCACACAACACCAGGCTATAGTCCAACAGGTTTATTTGGAAGCACTACCTTTCGGAGCACCGCTCCTTCATCAGGTGGGTTATGGAGGTTAAGATCATGCTCACAGAATTTATAGCCAAACGAGTCCAGTGTCATGGACATGTGATACACTAAACAATCTTAGATTAAAACTTTTATCTTTTATAATGGAATGTGCTGGTTTCGGTTCTTTTAGATGTAACTCCCAGAACTTCTTTTAAATTACATTTTCTAGATACTTACCTTTTTAAACAATAAGTGTGAAGTCTATCTGCATCCCAATGCTGTGTCAGACTGACAAACCCTCTGTATAGTTTGAGTTTAACATGGATTCATGCAGTGTCTGAGCAAAACAAAATGTAATTCTGCAAAAACAAATTCACATAAGCTTATGTGTGAGCATGTAGGAGTGACAGAGTGTGTGGATGTGAGTGTACGTGATAGTGTGTAAGCTTGGTGAAGTGTGTATATGTGAGTGTGATGGGGTATGTGTGAGAACATACAACCTTGCTGCAGCAGCCGCTGCAAGACATGTCACAGTATTGACACTGGTAACACCATTACACATGGGGTCACCTCCCATCGTGTACGCAGTGAGTAGTTCATGTGACCCAGCCAACATGGTCTATCTCATACGCTGCAAGCAACAATGCCCTGAGGCATGGTACATTGGTGAGACTAAGCAGACACTATACAACGGATGAATGGACACCGCACAACAATCACCAGGCAGAAGTGTTCCCTCCCAGTCGGGGAACACTTCAGTGGCCTAGGACATTCAGCCTTGGACTTTCAGGTGACCATCCTCCTGGGCAGACTGTGGGACAAGCAACAATGCAGGAGCTGATAGCAGAGTTTGGTAGCTTTGGGAATGGCCTCAATCAGGACTCTGGGTTAATGTCACATTACAGGTGACCCCACTGTATATCTGTCTCTCTGTCTTTCTGACTCTCTATCTCTACGTCTCTATGTCTCTCTGACTCTGACTCTCTGTCACTCACTGACTCACTCACTCAGACACAAGCTTTCTGTCATATGCACACATACACTCCCCTCCTCACTCACACTGACACACTCACCCAGAGGGAGAGAGAGACCAAACTAATATCAGCTATTGATTCCTTCAGGCTGACCATTAACTATTCCTTTGTCTGTCCAACCACTGTTTTCTCTCTCTCTCTCTCTCTCTCTGTCTCTCTGGGCTTCATCATACCAATCTTTATTCCTCCCCCATTCCCCCACCCCATCTTCAACATGTATACACCAAACATTTCCTAACTACAAACAGTTCTGAAGAAGGGTCTCTGGACCTGAAACATTAATCTGTTTCTCTCTCAATAGATGCAGCCAGATTTGATTTTTTTTCTAGCAGTTTAGTTTCTGTTTCTGATTACCAGCATCTGCATTTCTTTGGGTTTTTTTTTAATACTGATTAGTGAATACTGTTTATATTATACTTCAACATCCAGAATTTACACAAATTAAATGTGAGTTAATTGGCAAATTCTAGTCAAATTTAAACTATAAATTACAATTTAAATCCTGGATAGAAATAAGAAAATATTACAAATTGGCTCAGGAGTCGAGTGGTGCTGGAAAAGCGTAGCAGGTCAGACAGCATCCGAGGAGCAGGAGAATCGACATTTTAGGCAAAAGCCCTTCACCAGGAGTCCACTCCAATATTAATGATTACACTTAGTCACAAAGTCTTTCAAACTCTGACTCCCTCATGAGAAGTGTACTACCAACGTAAATTCCATTGTCACAGTGTTCACCACAAATGGCAGAACCAGCTCAACTCAATGTGAGTAATATCAATCCATTAATGTTATCTTCAAATAACAGAAACTGCTTCAGCAACTTAATCTTAGCTTTTGGATCTGGTCTGTCGTATTGTGTCTCCTTCAATTTATTTGTTCTCCAGTGGGTACATCATCTGCTACTCTTCAGCTTTGCCTGATCTATATGTTTATTTATATCTTTAACCAAGCTCAGTTCAGCAGAAAATGTGTTTCCCAAACCTCAGATTATTTTTGTTTCCTTATAAACTGGAAGAGTCAATTTCAATTCTACATTTAGGTACTTGGTTTACTTTTCTGTTCAGTTTCTATTTCATTGGGAGATCTGCCTCAAAATCAACAAATTAAATTTTATGAATAGATTCCCATCATGTGAATGGCTAAAAGATTTTTACAGTTTAATATGGAATTCTTCGGACCTTTCCCTGAATTTACAGCAGACGATAGAAATAATCCCTATGGAAGGTCAGATACATTGAGTTTAATTGTGTTTCTCCCTCAAAAGGAAACTCATTTCACAAAGGGCTGATTTCCCAAATGCACACATCCAGACGGCAGCCTTATTCACCTGGAGAGTACCCCCAAAGAGCTCTAACATGAACTTAATAATCTTCAATCCACAAAATAAATGGTTGTTAAATTCAAACAAATGGCATAAGTTTTCCAATACATATTCCCAGCTGGTAAGGCTCCCCAGTCAGAGCTGAACTTTGAAACTGTGGGTTGGTTTGCACAAATCAATGCCCTTGCAGAAAATGTGTGTTAACATAACTTTTAAAAATTATAAATAAGTTTGTTTGAAAGAGAATAATATTACAGCAATGACTCATGCATACCATCACAAGCCACCAATATATTTCATGGTACAGATTGAGACAATTCTAACTGATATCAAGAGAAGTCCCTCTTGTTTTTAAATGTGTAGTTTAAGAATTTTGAATCTGGTGATAAAAATACGTTGGTCCTTGGTTAGCCATCTAAAGGATGGCACCTCTGATAATGCAGCTTTTATTCCATACCAGACTCGGATGTCAGTCTTGTCTATTTGTTCAAAACCTGGTATTGATACAGTCATACAGCATGAAAACAGACCCATCGGTCCAACCAGTCCATGCTGACCATAATCCCAAACTAAACTTGTCCCACCTGCCTGGGCTTTGTTCATATCCCTCCAAACCTTTCTTATTCATTGACTTATCCAAATGTCTTTTAAATGTTGGAACTGTACCTGCATCTACCACTTCCTCTGGAAGTTCATTCAACACATGAACTACTCTACGTAAAAAAATGTTGTCCCTCATGTCCTTTTTAAACCTTTCTCCTCTCACCCAGTCTTGAAATCCCCTGCCGTAGGGAAAAGACACCTGCTATTCACCTTATCTATCCCCCTCATGATTTTAAATACCTCCATAAGGTTGCCCCTCAACCTCCTATAGTTAGTGAAAAAAGTGCCAACCTATCCAGCATCTCCTGATGACTCAACTCTTCCCTTCCCGGCATTACCTGATAAATGCTTTCTGAACCCTCTCAGGCTTGATAAAATCCTTCCTATAACAGCATGACCAGAACTAGATGAAGTACTCTAGAAAAGGCCTCACCAATGTCCTTGTACAACCTCAACATGAATTTCTAACTCCTATATTCATAGGTCTGAGCAATGAAGGCAAGTCTGCTCAATGCCTTCTTAACCACTCTGCTTACATGTGACGCAAGCTTTAAAGAATTATGGACCTGAACCCCCGAGATCTCTCTGTTCAACAACAAGACCCAAGGCCCTACTTTTAATTGGATCTTGAACCATAACCTTTGACTCAGATGCCAAACCATTTCCTACAATGTCAAGTTTACACAAAGGTGAGTTAGAAATTTCTATGTTCATTTCAAGCACTTGGAATCTTAAAATTATTTTACCTAACCATTATTATTTTGTAACAAGAATAGCATTAACAACATACTCATGCTATGGTACATTATGAGCGAAATCTAATAAAGGCTTTCACAATAAAGGTATTGTAGCACATAGAATTTAGAGACTCAGAAAACCTTTGCATGAGTCAGTTATACAAATCAATGTCAATGGCTTATATACTTTTCAATATCTTTTAGTGCTGCAACTTTAATGTTTCTATTGATACTAATCAGAATATAGTCTTTGCAGAATATAGTCTGCAAAGAGCTCCTACATTATGGAAGAATAATTCTTTCTCAGTGGTCTGGCTATTTACATGGCATTTGCAGAACTGGAGAAATACCCTCAGATACATTGGGCAGATGGAGCAACAGATCAAGTGGCTTGTTCAAGAAATTTGAATGTGCCAGGAAGGAAGCCTTGAGTTTAGATATTGATTGTGATATAAATGGACTTATTGATTAAAAATAAATGAAAATACCAAAAAAGAATAAACAAGGTATATTTTTGATAGGCAAGATTGCTTAATTGTATAAATTAAAGGTATTTGTGACAGCCTTTAACCCAGAAGTAACACACTAAGAAAAAAATTGTGCTTTTCTAAAAAATGTTTGTAGAATCTGTAATTGTTTTTGACGCAGGTTTGAAAGGAACTTTTAAATTTTTGCATCATTTGTAAAAAAATCAACTATAATTTTCTCAGCTAATAAGAAACATAGGTTCATGAGATTTGATCACTGATCTGGAAGCAGTACTAACCATACAGAAATTTTTTAAAAAGTTATGAAGAAACCATGTAGCTAGCAGGGACAAGGGATAGCTACAGGAAGTGAATTGGGAGCATGAACATAATCAGTGCACAGATGCAAAAAAAAACTATGGGTAAACACAGCGAGAGAGAGTAGAAAGAATTTCTGGATGAAACAGCAGCAGCAAATCACTCTCAGAAAGATGTTTTTGTTTTTTGTTGTGAATAGGAGGAACATGATCTCCTGCCTATACTGTGTGAGTGAGTTAGAAAGGTTTAAAACTTGGAAGGTTGTATGTACAGCTCAGAGGCACTAATGATCTAAATGTTTTCCAAGAAGGAAGATTGTATGACTGAAGAATGCATATCTAATGACAGTAGCACATGACAGATATTCACTTTTCTCCCTGATACTACCTTGCAAAAGCTTTGATAGTGTCTTGTAATGGACAGACCCTCTGACTGTCACTCACATGTGAACACAGTAGAAGTGTACCAGTCACCACAAAAGGTATATGCAGGCCCAACCTTTTAAAAGATTTGCAGGTTGCGCATATAATGCAGAAGATTAAACTGGTGTGGTGGAGATTAGGATCCTGAACAACCTTTCCCTCGATCTGACTGGTATCAGGAATTTCCAGCCATCATAGAGAGGTGAGTACCAAAACTACAGTCAAAGTGGTGTTCACGCCTATCCCACAACTGCTAGTTCACATAAATCTCAAACATTAACAGGATCTATGCTGGACAGAATTCTCAAACCTACTTTATCTGACTTCTCCATGGATTGCCAAATTTATGTTATGGAGATAATTGTACCCTCTGATGAACCAGAGTGGTGCCATTGAGAGCACTTTGCTAGTTATCCCACTGAGGACTTTTGGGGTCTGTATTTTGACTGGCAATTCCCCTGGTCATGACTGGCTCTACCAGGAGCAAAGAAGACTATATATGCCACTGGGTATAAAGGCAGAAAAAGTGTGGCAGAAGCAAGATGGTCCTGATCATTGTGATTTGACATGTCACTAAAATCTGATCAACAACCCATCAAGAACATGATGGTGCTCTGAGGTCCTAATGTGAAACAAATTAATGCATAGGCTTCTACCAGGGTATATTTGCCAACTCCTCTGGCGGTGAAAGCAGGGCTGTAAACCTATGAGTCTCTCAGTAAGAAGCAGCATACAAGATGCACTAAGGTCTTGAGACAGAAGTGACTGTGGGCAGCAACATCTCAAACTGAAAATTCCCCTTCAGAATAACCATTGGTCACCCAAATGGAGAGGGGTCTCAAAAAAGTGTGCCCTAAAAATAAACTGTTTAACTTTCTCCTGACTGGGAAATGACACCCTTGGGGTCACTATTTAAGTGTCAAAGGAAAAAAAAATTAAAATTTGGATTTTGGAATGACCATCCAGAAACCATGGCTTTCATATCATGTGACTATGCAAGACTTCACATTGACATCACTTCCCTCAGTGAGCTTAATCTTCCTGATGAAGGATATCTGAAAGAACAAGTGGTGGAAAGGCAAGACTGACAGCAATCTTCATATCTACAGCATGGGAGTTCTATTTTTAGGAATGGAATGTTGGTTGCACAGCCAGAACTCCTCAATTGCAAAAATGAAAGGCTAACAAAATTTCACTTTAGGATCAGACTTGGATGATATACTACCATCAGCTCTTATGTCAAGGGTTCAAACTTTGACCTATTTGAATACGTTAAAGATAAGTCAGTGATAAGGATAATGATAGATGTCTTTACCCTAGCAGGGGGCTTTCAAGACTGGGGACATATTTTTAAGGTGGGAGAAGAGAGATTTAAAAATGACATGAGGGGCAAATATTTTACAGAGAGGGCTGTTCGTGTGTGGAATGATCCTCCTGAGGAAGTAGTGGATACGGGCACAGTTGCAATGTTTAAAAGACATTTAGTTATGTACGTGAACAGGAAAGGTTTGGAAGGATATGGACCAGGAGCAGGCAGGTGGGGTTAGTTTATTTTGGGATTATATTCAACATGGACTGGTTGGACCGAAGGATATGTTTTAGTGCTCTATAACTCCTTGATTGTATTCTGATCTCTATGAAGTCCTCAGTGCCATGCCAAAAGATGAAAAGTTCATCTACCTGGGGAAGCTTATTGCCATAGTTGGCCATAACACCAATGTCTGGAGGAGAACCAAGAAAATCCAAATGCCATAATGTAAATATTACCTTGCTGAAATATAACATTTTGTCAAAATCTTGAATCATGGACTCATCAAGACAGTTTGCAAGAAGAAATAAAAAGAAACTGGATGAAAGAAGAGTGCTGAAACAAAAACAGAAAAGGCTGGCAAAACTCAGCTGGTCTGGCAGCATCTGCGGAGCCCAGCACTAACATCAGACACTCTCGAGGCAGCTATAGTCAAGTAAATTTGAATAAAGCTCTCTCTACACTGCTTCAAGGGTGAACACAGATGGGCAGGAGTGGCCCTATGCCTGACCCTTGCCATGTACTCCTAGGGGAAGGTTGATTTGTATAGAGAAACAGAGTGAAAATGAATAAGTTAGATTCGACAGAAACAAAAGTGCTGTTTCTTCGCAGACATTATCAGACCTACTTCCGACACTTCATTAATCCACCATTTTGTTTTAATAATAAGTCGGTATTTTATTTTTTCTGTAGTTTTACATTCACATAACTGAGACTTCTTTCTTATATTCCTTTTGTGCAGCTCAGAAGTACTTGTCAAGTTAAAATAAAAACATCACTGGAGTGTTAAGCATCTTATACATTAAGCTTAACACTTATTTTAAAAAACACCAGTTCGAGTTGATTTAACATAACATAATTCTCCTTACTATGTACATGGCATCTCTTCTTACTCAGCCAAAAAGTAAGCAATTATCGCAGAATAAAATGGTTTATTAATGTAAAATGGTATTAATTAAATCACTTGTCATTCGATCATGAAAAAATTTACAGGGAACATAACGGTACAAAAAGACAAATTCTAATGAAAAGTATGAGAAAGCATAGCAGTAAATTCATTAGTGTAAAACGGGGATACTCAAAACCAATTTTAATGAAATATTTGTCGCAATTATTGATTAATGAATTCAAATAATTGCCAAACATTACTATCTCCAATTCAACACAAATGGAAATAAACTATCGTAATAGGGTGAAATTCATTATGTTACATTTGAAAGTGATGCAGAAAACAATGGATCTCTACTTACTTTGAAAGATCCAGTTTACCTTTCAGCACAAAGAGAAATCCAGGGAGGTTGTCATGTTTGACTGGATGGAACAGTTCAGGGAATGGACTTGTTGATGTTTGGCACTATGCTACATCCATGACACATCGACAGCATGTGCCAACAATTTTCACAGCAAAAACACAATGTGCTGAAAGCAAATGGTCTGGGGGACTAGTCCTTAGTAAATAAAGTTTGGTCATTCAGTGTATGCCATCATAATTAGTCAAATTTCAGTCCAAGGGATTGTAGTCAAGATACATCTTCCTTCTGACACATTGCTGTTGATGCTGAGCACCAATGGATAATGCATTGGAGCACAGAAAAATATGCATTTCTGACAGTCACTAAGTATTTTTTCTGGATCTTGCTTTCCAAAGAAACCACAAACTTGTCCACACATGGTGAAGCCAACACAGTATTAATAATGACCATAGACTCCTCCAAACTTGGAGTTTGCCGAGTATCTGCCACAAAACTGCCATTTGTTCTTGTGACTCTATACTTGCCAAAGTTATTAATGGCCAACACAATGCAGTTATATTCTGCCTGGAGATGAGCAGGTGCCTGCTCTCCAGAAGTCCTCTAAGTGCCAACAACCTGGGCATTTCTTCCTCCTCCAGTATTTATTTTGATTTATTATTGTCACATGTACCCAAGAACAGTGAAAAGTGTTTTGTTTTGCGTGCTGTACAGGTAGATTATAACATACAAAAATCATAGGGTGATAGAACAGAGCGAGGAACACAAAGTTACGGCTGAAAAGAAGGTGCACAAAAGCAAGATCGGCATTAGATTTGAAATTTGAGAGGTCCATTCAGAAGTCTAATAACAGCAGGGATGAAGCTCTTGAACCTGTTGGTACATGTGTTTAAGCTTTTGTATCTTTTGCCTGACAGATGATTTTAGAACAGATTATAGCGGGGTGGGAGGAGCCTTTGATTAAGACATGCCGGTGAAATGTTTATCAGGTCGTGCTCCCAAGTCTAACCTTTATAATGTACCTAGCAAGGTGCCAGTCTCTGAGCAGGTGGAAGGTGCAAAGTAAAGAATTGTTCGAACACTCTCAGAAGGGTCTCTGGTTTTTTCCTTAGTGGTGGAGCTGGTGGCTGGAATGGCTCACTTCTTATGGTTAGAGGCAATGTGAGTGCTGCTGATAGTTGCAGAAAACAAGTGTGGGAATTAGTTACATAAATGGGTAGAAGCTTGAGCATGTTGCAAATACGTTTACAGTGGGGCCAGTACAGCACAACACAGTTTAAAATTACTTGCCTCAATATGGTGGACTCAGCGACACCACAATTGGTTTCAATCCTCCCCCATTAATTCACGGATATTCTCCTGTGCAGTATGAGGGAACCAATGTCAGCCAATCCACCACTGTCTTTGCTTTTTCTGACCTGTTACCAAACTGTTTCCCCTGCAATGAAAATGACTAGACGGGCTGTTGGTGGTGCAGGAGCACGGCTGGTGATGAGGTGACCTGAGTGAGTGAGGATGAGGGCGGCAATTGTTTAGGAGTTGGATGAAAGTCATTTCGTGAGGATGTTGCATCCAGTAGTGAGAATGGTGGACCATCAGCTTTAGTGGGAGGTGCATGGAATGGTACAGTTAGAATGAATGTGAAGCAGCAAAGAGAAGATGGTGGAATTTACACTTGCAGAGCACAGAAGACATTGAATTTCTTGCGGCACTGATGTCCAACATGTACATCATTTCCTGTGGTGATGTCATTTTCTGTTCTTTTTCCACAGAGGATGGTAAATGGGATCCAAGTCAATGTGTTTGTTGATAGAGTTCCAGTTGGAATGCCATACTTCTAAGAATTCTCGTGCTTTCTGAGCAATCTTTATGAATGAGGGCCAGGATGAATCCTCTCTTAGCTGTTCAGAGAATTCAGCTTCTCCCCCCTCCACATCAAGCCTTCTTTTGATTGCTGTATCTCTCTATGCTTCTTATTTCTAACAGCACAAGCCCAAGCCTATCTGGCCCACCACCCAACTCCCCAGAAATCACCAAGAACCATCACAAGGCTGCAACCTCCTGACAGTGGCTTTTTATCTCAGCTGGTAATTTTATTCCAACAGAACACGGAAATGATACTGATCTGGGTGGCATTCTCTCACCAACCTGGCAGGTGTTCCAAGGTCCTGTTGGCTAAGTATGGTGCCAAGTTCAATTTCTCAGCCATCTCCTTTTGCAAAGCAATATTGTAATATACGGGCTGTAGGCATTATTGACTTGCAGCATTCAATGTCAGGTGTAGCTGATGATTAAATATGGTAAACACAATATCTATGCCACAAGATCCCCGCAGCAGCGTGCACTTCTGCCTCTGTGATTACATGATTCAACAAAGTCACTGTGGAGCTCAGAGGTGAACAATGGAGCATTGCATGAAGAAAGTCACCATGCCCCAGGGAGTCAAAACCCCTATGAAACTTCCCAAAATTGACATTTTGACAAAATATGAGAAGGTCCAGTCTAATTTGTATGAATATCTGATATATGATACACATTCTGGATTGAAAGAGAAGATTTATGACCATACAAAATAATAGCAAGAGACTGAAGAACATAATTGAAAGGGATCAAAATAATGCTTTAAACAGAAAATAAAAACGTGCATAGCAGCACCTCTTTGAAAATGCATCATGGTCAATGATACTAAACATGATTCCGTGTATGAGGCATTGATACTCCAAATTTAAGGACTGGCATGATCTCTATTTGCAAGTGCCTATTATTTGTGAGGACAAGGCCAAATAATCCCAACTAAATCTAAACAGATTTCAACTAAACCAGGTTGTTCAAATTCATACAGAAATAAGTTGAAGTAATGCGTTTTGAGAAGATTGGAAGCTCAGGTTGAGTTTCGGGATGTAGGGTTGCTCGCTGAGCTGGAAGGTTCATTTTCAGATGTTTCATCACCATCTAGGTAACATCATCAGTGAGCCTCCAGATGAAACATTGGTGGCATGGCCCACTTTCTATTTATATGTTTAGGTTTCCTTGGGTTGATGATGTCATTTCCTGTGGTGATGTCATTTTATGTTCTTTTTCGCAGGGGATGGTAAATGGGATCCAAGTCAATGTGTTTGTTGATAAAGTTCTGGTTGGAATGCCATACTTCTAAGAATTCTCGTGCTTTCTGAGCATTCTTTATGAATGAGGGCCAGGATGAATCCTCTCTTAGCTGTTCAGAGAATTCAGCTTCTCCCCCCCTCCACATCAAGCCTTCTTTTGATTGCTGTCTCTCTCTATGCTCCTGATTTCTAACGGCCCAAGCCCAGGCCTACCTGGCCCACTACCCAACTCCCCAGAAATCACCAAGAACCATTATAAGGCTGCAACCTCTTGACAGTGGCTTTTTATCTCAGTTGGCAATTTTACTTTTCTTCACCTGGGGCCTGAATCACCAGGCGGAATAGTACCACAGCTGGGAATGGTGTCTGGTTAGTCACACTGAACATTTGATTACCTTCCCACCCGTTCCTGCTCGGAAGATTTCAAATACAGTCTTTCACCGTTTGGTGATTCTATTCCATTTTGGATGCTCATAAAAGCACTTGCAATTTCTTTTTACGATGACAAAACAATTACTGGATAATTGGTTAACTTCCTTAACTTTATATCTTGCTTCCTCAGTATGTTTAACAATTCTGCTACTTCTGTATTATTCCCCCAATATTTACCATGTTCCTCTCTTAAGGGGCTATATTTGCCCATGAAACCATACTTGTTTGATGAGCTTTCTTTATTTTTACTTTTTAATTATTTAGCATTTATCCAGCAATGCATCTCAGATTTAAATATGTTCCATTCCTGATCCACTGATTACTCTGCCATTTTTCTTCAATCAACTAATTTGCCTAAATTCCTTTTGTGTTTCACTGATATTAAATAAATTCCATTCCAAAGCTTTATCTTTGACTCCTTTTTATCTATTTTCAATTATCTTTCCTTTGAAATGAAATTTACTTTGTTGTAATAAGCTAATTAGATGTGTTACTTTCCTAAGCATAATTAGTGGGTGCTGTAATTGTAATTAGTATGTTACCTTGATAGTATCCTCAGGATAAGTGAAGTTCTAATTTAGATTTTTTTTGAGAAAATCTGGACTTTCCTTTGTTATATGGGAAAGAAAGTTTGCTATATAAAAGCTGGAAATAAACACTTCAGCAGTCTTCAATAATCATTTCAAAGAGAGGCTGGATAAGCCTGTGTATTTGGTTTGGAGCAGAGAAGGTTGGGGGGAATCCTGATAGGGGTAGCCATGGATAGGGTGAATAGAAAGGAGTTATTAACCCTTGTTTGAAGGGTAAGGGTGAATAACAAGGGGTCTTAATTTTAAAGTGAAAGGCAGGAGCTTTAAATGGGATTTGAGGAAAGTACTTTTCACCCAGAGAATGGCTGAATGTGGAATACACTGCCAGGGAGGGTAGTACATGTGGGATACCTGGCAACCTTTAAAAAGTACTTCAATAAACACTTGAAACGTGCACTTTCAAAGTGATGGGCCTAGTGCAGGAAAGTGGGATAAGTGTAGGTAGTAGTATATTTTTGATGGTAGAGTCTTGAAGGGTCAAAGAGCTCTTCCATATTGTATAATTCTATACACTTATTCATGGTGGATGAGGTCACAGTTACAATGTTTAAAAGACACTTAAATAGATACAAAAATAGAAAAGGTTTGGAGGGATATGGATCATGAGCAGGCACATGAGTCCAGTTTAGTTTGGAATTATGTTTGGCATGGACTGGTTGGACCAAAGGGTCGGTTTCCATGTTGTATGACTCTATGCTCTACGTATGACAAAGGTTAGATGCAAACATAAGTTTGTGCTGTTTAAGATAATTTTATAATCGTAGCACTTTCATGTAAAGAAATATGGCTTTAATTTAAATTGAAATGCCTTTATAAATAATTGCTTTAAAGAATGAACATGTTTAATCATGACCATGAGTATTTTTGATATTAGAATGTTATATACTCAAAATCCATGAAATAATTGCAAGATCCATGTACAATTGAATCTTTTCCTACCAAATACCTACAGAGCAGTTTGTGCTCCTACCACGCCAAAACAACTATTGCATTCTGCTCATTTGTATGGCTAGATAATAGGAGCAAGAGTAGACTATTCAGCCCTTAGAACCTATTCTGTATTGACTGCCAACAATTAAAAGAGGTGTAATTGTAAGTTGCAGGTATAAACATATTGTAGCCTATAGAAAAATAACAGTTTTCGAAATTCCATCACATAAGCACAATGAAGCTGCAGCACTAGTTTTGAGTAGAAGGGATCTGTTCTGGCTGGACCTGCTTCACAATAAACATACAGGGACCAGTGTCATTGCAAATTAAATAACTCGGCAAATACAGGGCTTTAAACTATGTAGGGGGATTTGGGCAGGTGGGATATATAGCCTTACGAAGTGCAATATTGCAGGGCATTTATTTTGATAATGATACCTGGATTGGGATGTTTGCGAGAGAGTCTAAAACCAGAGAGCATAATTTCAAAGTAAGGGGTCATCTATTTAAGAGAGAGATGTTTAGTATATTCAAAGGTGAGGTGGCAGATTTTTAATTAATAAGGGAATCAAAGGTTGTAAAGTTAATGTGGGAAAGTGAAGGAGACTGTCACTGAATTGCAGAGCAAACTTCATGGGCTAAGTGGACTACTTGTGCTCTATGTCTTATGAGTTTATGAAAAAGCAGGGACATCTATGATATTGATCGGTGTTCAATTTTCCCCCTTTAAAAGCAATACAGTTTTTAAAATTTTAATTTAAACTATCCATTAATTGAATATAACATTTTTAAAAATCAAAATATAACACCAAACACAGCACTCTGAGAACATGTGCACTTATACATCCAACTCAGCACTGCTTCAGTTTATCCACCGCTGAAACCCTCATTTATGACTTTGCTGCCTCTAGAAATTGTTCAAATGCCAATTTTCATGCTCTACTTCTAATCCCAATGAACTTGAGCTCATTCAAAATTGTAGCAAATTCCATTCACCCATGATCCCATTCTTACTGACCTACATTAGCTCAATTTTAAGCAACACTGGATCTTCAAATTCATATCCTTGTTTTCAAAACCTTCTATGGCATTGCTCCTTCTGAGCTAAAACCCACCTTTTCAGTCATTTTAGCATCCAAGCTCTGGAATTTGTTCCATAACTTCCATTTCTCTCTACCTCCTGAACCAAACATTTTCTCACATGTCTTAATATCCCCTTACATTGATTATTTCAAACTTTGTTTGGAAATGTTTTCCGTAAACAAACCTGAAACATGTAACTACATTCAAAGGCGATATAACTCTTAGCATGATAGTTGTTCTCCATTTTCACTAAAATCTGCAGGATGCAAAACAAAACTGAACTCTCCACACTGTGCTCTATGCTACTGCCTACACATTATGACAGAATCCCTTCCGATAGACATATCTATTTTCAGCTATTCTCTATATAAATATGGTAATCAATATTATTGTGCTGCAGGCCATGATATATAATTTGATATTTAGAATGTATAGCAGTAACTCTTACCCACAGTGACAGAAAAAAACAATCTATTCTCAGGATGTCAGTGGCACAGATAAGGTTACTCTTAGTTCCTATTGCTCATTGTCCTGAGAAGACCAAGCTGTGTAAAGTTAAAAGGTTCTCCTCCCTCAAAGGACATTCATGGTCGAGTGAGCTTTATGACATTCAGGCAGTTTATACTGTCATTTGCTTCTGGCACAAGGCCATGAATCATTAGAATCCTTTAACTCGAATGCACAACCTTCAGTTTTAGGACTGAACCCCAGCCTCGCAGTTCTCTCCCAGTACAATTAGATGAGGCAAGGTGACAGAATAATAACAAGAACTAATTATTATTGAAGGCACCGTCAAACCAATTTTCGAGTTTACACTTAAATGACCAGATAACTGGCAGTATATGATATGTTATGAATAATAAATACCTCAATACTTCTAATTCTGGGTGAGAAACTGTACATAGAGATTTCAGAATTCACCATGGCAAGTTGGGAATTTGAGATCGCATCTCAAAAAATCCCCAGTCCAATAGCTGAATTGCTAGAAAAACAAATTGATTTAGTGATATCCTTCAGAGAAGGAAACTGACTGGCACATCCATTTCGCTGTGCCTCAAGGCAATAGTGATTTGGTAATCAATGTTTCCCCACCAGTGTTACAACAGCTAAATAAATTAATAATGGACAGAAATCAAAGAGAGAGAGGAATAGAAATTGAATGAACGCTTACATTGCTCACTGAAAGAGAATCTATTAAGGAATAAAGTCAAAACTATTATGTATCACTGATAGATAAATTAGCATGATACTGAAAGAAGTATGTATAAGTTGAAAAGGTATTGAGATCATTTTTCACACTATTCTTTGACATTTTCTCATCTACATTCTGGAAAACAGTGATTCCTGTTCTGGATGTAATCCCATGGCCATAAACTGAACTCAATGGCTAGTGACGAGGACTTGATTTTATCTCACCAGCTAACTCTTATTGAGGCCAACTGTAGCCACAATTTAATGGCCTTTGGCTTCAGATAACTCAGCATCAACCATGGTTCCAGTCCAAGGTCATTCTAATCTCTTTGGTAGACCAAACTAAACAGCGCATATGCTTCATGCATTACTGGAGAAAGTTGAAATAGAATATTCTCACTATCTTATAAAGTTTCTGATTAGATCTGAGACAGAAATACCTCTAATAATGCTAAATTTTATGGAGTGAACTTTGTGTCAACAGCCTTGCAGATGGGATACTAAGATGACGTATCTACAAAATACTCCTGTTCTTAAGCACTTAAATGCACCTATCGTCGTGAAAGAAGCAGTAATTAGATCAGTTATAATTTTCACACAGAAAAGCACATCATTTTTCAAAATGCATGGTGTTCTAGATGTAGGTTTGCTCGCTGAGCTGGAAGGATCATTTTCAGACATTTCATCACCATATTAGGTAACATCTTCAGTCAGCCTCCAGGTGAAGCACTGCTGATGATTCCTACTTTCTATTTATATGTTTGGGTTTCTTTGGATTGGTGATGTCATTTTCTGTGGTGATGTCATTTCCTGTTATTTTTCTCAGGGGATGGTAAATGGGGTCCAAGTCAATGTGTTCGTTGATAGAGTTCTGGTTGGAATGCCATCCTTCTAGAAATTTTCATGTGTGTCTCTGTTTGGCTTGGATGTTTTTCCAGTCAAAGTGGTGTCCTTCCTTATCTGTATGTGAGGATACTAGTGAGGGAGGGTCATGTCTTTTTGTGGCTAGTTGGTATTCATGTATTCTGGTGGCTAGTTTTCTGTCCATTTGTCTAATGTAGTGTTTGTTACAGTTCTTGCATGGCATTTTGTAAATGACATTAGTTTTGCTTGTTGCCTGTATAGGGCTTTTCAAGTCCATTAGCTGCTGTTTTAATGTGTTGGTGAGTTTGTGGGCTACCATGATGCCATGGGGTCTGAGTAGTCTGGCAGTCATTTCTGAGATGTCTTTGATATAGGGGAGAGTGGCTAGGGTTTCTGGATGCTTTTTGTCTGCTTGTTTGGGTTTGTTGCTGAGAAATCGATGGACAGTGTTCTTTGGCTACCCATTTTTTTTTAATACACTGTCTAGGTGATTTTCCTCTGATCTGCCTAGTTTCAATGTGCTGCAGTGTGTGGTGGCTCATTGAAATAATGTTCTGATTCAGCTTCATTTGTGGATGTTGGGGTGATTGCTTCTGTAGTTCAATGTTTGATCCGTATGTGTTGTTTTCCTGTAGACGCTGGTTTGAAGTTCCCCATTGGCTGTTCGCTCTACTGTGACATCTAGGAAAGGTAGTTTGTTGTTGTTTTCCTCCTCTTTAGTGAACTTAGTGAATTTTATCAGTATGGGTGTTATTGATGGTCTTGAAGGTTTCCTCTAATTTGTTTCGTTTAGTGATGACAAAGGTGTCATCCACGTAGTGGACCCAAAGTTTGGGTTGGATGGTTGGCAGAGGTGTTTTTTCTCTACATTACTGTCTCTGCTAAGAACCAGGATATTGGAGATCTCATGGGTGTTCCGTTGGTTTGTCTGTAGGTTTTGTTGTTGAAAGTGAAGTGGGTGGTAAGGCATAGGTCCACTAGCTTGACAATACTGTCCTTGCTGATGAAGTTAGTGGTGTTTAATGTACGTGTCTTTGGATCTTCTAATAGTGTAGTCAGTGTTTCCTTGGCCAGGTTGATGTTGATTGATGTGAACAGGGCTGTTACACACTGCCAGACTACTCAGACCCCTTGGCATAATGGTAGCCCACAAACCCACCAACACACAAAAACAGCAGCTAATGAACTTGAAAGACCCAATACAGACAACAAGCAAAACTAAAACAAGCAAAACTAATGTCATTTACAAAATATCGTGCAAGAACTGTAACAAATACTACATTGGACAAACAAGTAGTAAACTAGCCACCAGGATACATGAACATCAACTAGCCACAAAACGACAAGACCATCTCTCACTAGTATCCTTACATACAGATGAGGAAGGACACCACTTCGACTGGGACAACACATCCATCCTAGGACAAGCCAAACAGAGACACACACAAAAATTCCTAGAAGTGTGGCATTCCAACCGGAATTCTATCAACGAACACATTGACTTAGACCCCATTTACCATCCCCTGAGAAAAAGAACAGGAAATGACATCACCACAGGAAATGACATCACCAATCCAAAGAAACACAACTATATAAACAGAAAACAGGAATCATCGGTGGTGCTTTGTCCGGAGGCTCACGGAAGATGTTACCTAGTATGGTGACGAAACGTCTGAAAATGATCCTTCCAGCTCAGCGAGCAAATCTACATCCAGAACTTCAACCTGAGCTACAAATCTTCTCAAAACTCGCTAATGCATGATGTGTCATTGTGGAGTAAGGATACATAGCTTGAAGTACAATTTGCAGACAGTGCATGAACAACCCCAAATGGTAACCATAAAAATAACATGCATTTACTCCAGATATTAATTTTGATGTTGTAGAAGAATAAACTGAAAAAGTAAGATTTGCTGAAATAGTGGCAAGGTCACGAGTGATTCTGATGCCCAGGCTAATGCTTTGGGGATATTGGTTTGAATCCCACAATAAACGATGGTGAAATTTAAATTAAGTTAATAAATCAGAAAATTAAGCTTAATTTAATGGCAGCAATGCAGTGGGTTGAGTGTAGTAAAAAGCTATGTGGTTCACTAATTTTCCTGACATTCTTACCTGGTCTGGTCTATATGCAACTCCAGAGCCACAGCAATGTGGCTGAATCTTAATTGCCTTCTGAAATGGCTCAGCAAACTACTCAGCTGTATCAAACTGCTACAAAGTCTAAAGAAAAGAATAAAACTGGATGGATCACCTGAAATCGATCTAGATACCGGAACAGCAATGACAAATCTATCCCTGTCAGCTCTGTATGATCCTCCTTAATCTGTAGATTTGTGTCAAAATTGGGAGAACTATCCCACAGACTGATCAAGTAACACTCTGACATTGTCTTTAACGTATGATTTCAGATGTGTGATTATATCCCACACTATAGTCACCATAACTGGGTTTGTCCAGTCCCACCACGTGACAGACTCATTAGAGATTGTGACACAGTGAAGTATTGTTGAGAATCCTTAACATTGGTTCTGGATCTGAAGTTCAGACTGATGATCAAATTTGCTCCTGATCCCAATTCAATGCATGCCACACAATATCAAGAAATAGCTCAAGGCATAGGATACTAAAAAGGCTATGGGTCTTGACAACATTTCTGCAACAGCACTGAAAACCTGTGCTCCACAACTTGCCTTGCCCCTAGTCAAGATGTTCCTTAACAGTTACAACACTGGTAAATATCAGGAATGTGGAAAATTGACAATCAATGTCCTCCACTTGCCAATGATGTCATCAACAGTGCAATCAACTAGTGCATGTTCAACAATAACCTACTCACTGGCACTTAGTTTGAGTTCTATCTGGGCCGCTCAGTCTCTTACATCATTACAGCCTTGATCAAATCATGGACAGCAGAGCTGCTGCTCAGAGGTGAGATTAGAGTGACTTCGCTTAACGTCAACCCTGCATCTGACCAAGCCTGGCATGCAGGAGCCCTAGCAATATTAGAGTCAATCGGAATCAAGGTGAACATATCAAACATCTCCAATTTCAATTCATTCTTGCGTGAGAAGTTGCACATATCAAACATGAAAATGTCGTCTGTTAATATCCAGCTTGGAAAAGCAATGATTCAGACTCAGTTATACACATAGGAACAATTTTTCAGTCACAGCCCGGCAAGGAAGCAAACAAGAAGAAAAGAAAATTAATTTCGAAAAGACTGGAAGATTCCCACTCTTTCCCCCTCTGTTTCATACTCATCATCCTGAAAGTCTGCACTAGTTATAAAGCAAATTGGAAAGTCATTCATTGACCAAGAACAGAAGAAACCCAGAAATTCCATTTCTGCTGAGGATATAGAAGCTGTGCTCTTCAGTCCAAGTATAACATCTCAAAGATTCCAAGAACTTTTAAAACTGCATACAGTATTCCTGAACTTTCTATCGTACTCGTGCCCTCCTTTTTTATAAACATAGTTTTATTCATAAGTACGATCAGTACAGAGTTCAAAATGGCTTCAATATTTCTCCAGTTTGACTTTTCTCCTCTTCAGTCAAATTTAAGCTTGTAGCATTATTCTCCAGCACTGATAACAGCGGTGTTGCACTTATGTGTTCAAGTTTTATATTTAACTCTATGGATGCTTCCATTTTTGAATTAAAATACCAATTCGGTCTCATATAGCCTTTCGTTGCCACAGGAGCAAGAATTTGAAAATTAAAAGCCATTCTGTATGAGCCAGTAATACAAAGTGGCAGTCTGCAGCTCAAATTATTCTTTGCTGTTTCATACAAATAACTGGCTCTCTTACAGATCTCAAAATTCACATAATTTCAGCTGCTGACTTCTGACACTATCTTTGATGTACAAGCCATGGCTTCTGCTTTTGCTTCAAAATTGAAAATAACTACATCAGTGGTTACATGACTATGGAATGTCATAGTATACCTCTCCAAATGCACTTCTGCAAACACAAGTGTCCTACTTTAACTGAGAAGCAGGAGTTATGCCACGGATAGTTGGAGTAGGGCTTGAATTTGCAGCCTTTTGGTTGAAAGGTGAAAGTGCTACATCTGAACATAAGTTTTCAATTGCAGCCCTGTTTATGGCTTAGACATCTTTAATTAACCTCTGCATGCATGTTATGATAGGTCTGGAGCAGGTGGGAATTGAACACAGATCTTCCGACTCAGAGGTAGGGACACTAGCACTGAGCACAAGATGATATTTCTGCCCAGTTTTGAACGAGGGCCGTTGTGCATCTGAAGCGAATGCAGTAACTACTTCACTACAGAAAAATAACCTGCTTATGGTTTATGTTTTTATTTCAATAACACTCGAGGTTTTATTTCAATAGAAAATAGTTAACAAAAATACAATGGCACAATTTTGGTACTTTGTGCGAAGTACCTGAACTTGGGTAAACTTGCCAATTGCAAAGAATGGGAACTTGGGAGACGAGGGAACACCAGAAATAAGTCTGACAAAAATAAAGAATTTAGATGGCAGTTTTTGGCTTCAGGCTCCCCCTGCTGTTTACTAATGATTCATTGATACTTAATTAATACCTTGTGTCATCGCAATCCTCCTTTGCACTCTAGCCTTCCCTTTTAAATCATTGCTGCAATTCCATGCTCAGCAGCTGTCCCAAAATGGCAATTACCTATTTGCTCTAGAAACCCAGATAGCTCACCTAATAAATGTAACTGAACTCCAAGATCAAGGGCTTCCTGATGATGTCACCATTTATGTGCAATTTCTCCACTCACTACCTGTCCAATCTACATAGAGGACTACAACTTAGCTAAGAAAAACTAATTTGTAATCGCTAGGAAAAGCAACATAAAGATAATGAACCATTTTCACACACGTTACAAAAACAGAAGTTGTATTTCTACGTTACTTGAAACAGCCAAAGACACCCAGCCAATGACACACAGTTTGAAGTTTGGCAAAAATGCCAGGCTATTCAAAGGACTCAAGAAATTGTTTTGCTTTGAATACTGGCAACCATGCAAGAAGATTAATAGGTCCTGTATGCACATCTTATTTGAGAAACAACAGACTTGAAATAATAGTTAGAATGGGATATGAACCTGCAATCTCCTGACTTCAAAGGTCATTATACTACCTCTGGGCCAAAGTAAAAAATTATTTCCCATTTCCTGTTCTGCTTGTTATTTAGATTTGAAAACAGACATAAATTTGTGAACAGGCAATGCTAAAGATCTAAGTCTCAATTGCATTAAAATTCATGTGCACAGAACAGATTTTGATCCTTTCCAGAATATTAACTCAATTTTCTAACTTCACAATATGTTAGGATAATCACCATAGTGCATTGGAGGGGGCGTAGCAGCTGCTTCGAGGTTGAGGTGTCACTTCAAGTACCCCAGGCACTGAGTACTGTGCATATTTTTGGTTACCAAATCATTCTATCTATAAGGTGCTTAAAAGTACAGTCTGAATTTCACAGCAGAGGCAATGAATGCACATTATGTTAATTTAAATAAAACATAATTACATTTTTGGTCAGTGCTTTATTGTACTTGTATAAATTATTTTTTCTCTGAAACGTAAATTAGAATGTTATAGTTAGGAACAGATGACTAATATTCACCAGGCAGACATTCCAGCCAAGTAGCAATACAAACAATGACAGACATGTCATTGTTTCATTACAAGCAACACAGATCCAAAAGGGATTTGTTGATGAATGAGATAAAGATCATGTTACCAATGCAGCCATCCTACCTGCACCTTTACCCCAACATTTCCAAGGAGATGTCATAAATCTTAACTTGACAGTTGTTGGTAGAGTTTCCTTTACCAATATAACAGAAGTATTCATGGTGGCAGTGATGAGGATGCCTGACTCTAGTCTTCAGAAGTATTCTGCTCACATCATGTCATATTTTGCATATTTTTTCGGAAAGAAGGCAACAGGCTATTTAGAATCCATTTTTGTCTTCTTGATGACACCCAGCACGTGCGTTAGAATTCTACATTCGTGTTAATTTCTACAAGGATAGATGGTAAGATTGTCTAACAAGGTTCTTTAGTTCAGATTTTCAAGTTTCAGGCCAGTTGCAGAATTTGGAAAAATGTCTGGCTTGGGCTGCAGAACATCCAACTAAAGAGCCAGGTGAACAGGATTTTTATTGTGGGCGGCAATTGGCTAGCTGACCCGAGAAAATATTCAGAGGCTCACATTGGTGATGCAGGCTTTTTAAAAAGCTAACCAAGTTGGGATAAGAACAGACAGGCCCTTCAGTCTTCAACTCAATTTCATTAGTCTGTTGAAACAGCTGAGCCCGAGGAAAAGCTTCGTTTGATTGATGATTTTTGTTCCCTGATCTTTAGTGTCAACTTAAAATTTTGATTTTGATGAGAGAATGAGGCTTAATTTATCAACAGCAGAAACTATAAGTACTTGAAGGTTTAAGTGATTGATCCTTTTATTGGGCTGTGGCAAAAATGAGTCTTTTTTTTCAGAAAGTATAAATTTCTCAATGAATGAGTGTTGCTTCAATATAACTTCTAATAGGTTAATGGGCATTAGAGTTCCCTAGCTTTGAATGGGGTCATAAGGGTTCATAGGAGTTAGAACACAGAAGATTTACAGCCCAGGAACCGGCCCTTCAGCCCTCTAAGCATGAGCCAATGGGGGACATAACCTGACCTGGGGAAACATGATGAGAACCTTTTGAACTTATTTTTCTAAAAGTTCCCTTCTGCATATTACAGTTTATAGTATCTCTGAGAAGCCTTGAACCATAACTATCTGGAAAGCTCCAACTCCAAGAAAATTGCAGAGGCATAGGTGATGATGTTTATCCTAATAATGGATCCAGCCATATTGAGAGTACACAGTACAGGCTCATGACCCAAACTAAAATATTTCCTTGAAAATCAGAAAGCCAAAGAATGGAATCCAGTATCTCAGAATTAGGAGCTGGCTGCCATTTTTAAAGGACTCCCAAGTCTTCCTAACTCAGTGAAAGCCCAGGCTGTAATGTTTCCCTCAGGTTTCTCTGGAATGATCCATTCTGTCCCTGTGAAACCATTGTTTTCAAACTTTACTAAATGGGGAATTTCTTGTAAATGTAACTTATTCCAGGTGAGCCCATCTAGTTCTTTACACTGCTAGGTTGCTCCCATAGATGTTGAAATTCCTGCAGCCCTCTGATTCTAACCAGTGAAAAACAGTGGAAGCTAATCATAAGAAAACAGTGCCACCTTTCTACAAAGGAATTGTTTCTATTAAGAACAGCAAAATGAATATTGTGTTAATTTTAAATTAACAATTTTTCTTTTAAAACTATTATCTCACAGATTCCTCAGGATGGAGAAACCCATTTTGGAAATATTAAGCGTGAAGCGAGAAGGAAATCCTCAACAAGATAATTTAGTTTCACCTGACATCAGTCTTTGGAATTATGTCACTTCTGCCAACTCTCATCAGGTTGAAAATCTTTAGCCCTGATTTGTAATCCTGGTTCTGTCAGAGTAATCAATGACAGGAGTACAAACCCAGGTCTCTGTGGACCCACCTTAGACATTCACCAGAGCAACATCACAGCTAATTTCTAAAGGCATAGCTGATGATGACAGTACTGTTGTTTAATTTACTGAAAAGTATCTGGATGGGTATATGAATAGGAAGGATTGGAGGGATACGGGCCAAATTCTGGCAAATGGGACTAGGTCAGATTGGGATGTCTGTACGGCGCATACGAGTTGAACTGAAGGATCTATTTCCGTGCTGTATAATTCTGACTCTAAATTGCACATTGCTAATGCTGCAAGACTGGTAATCTCGAGGTCTGATCCCATTCTGGACACGCCCTTGAATGTGGGTGAAAATTCTGCCTCAGGATTAGGTTTGGTCTGGATGGAAATTCTTCCCAAGCAAGGCCCTTACGCAACTGGTCCTGAAATACACTGCTTTTCAAAGTTTAACTAGCTAATCAAGATGACAAATTTCTGTGCACCCTTGAAAGGTTATTTCTCACAACACTTACCATGCTAACAGAATGTTAAAATATCCTGGGGATATTTATGATTAAGAAACATGCTGAACAATGTTTATGCCTCCTGTTCAAAAGTCTCCATCATACATCAAAATAAAGTTGATCTTAAAAATAGAGTTGATTACCTGCTTTGAGGACAGTAGGTGTCTCTGCAAAGTTAAACAGATGTAAATTATTTCAGTAATATGCATATGAGAAAAAAGCTGCATAACTAAGAATTTGCTTCCCAAGTAATACAAATACCCCTTCTGTTTTCACTTTTGAATATTAAGTTTGTGCAAAATCTCTAAAAGATAAATTCTAATTAACTACAAAATTCTTTTCCTTCTCACTCCCAAGCAGTGCAAGAGTAAATCTCGAGGATAATGTCATTTTGAACAGATTCTATCATTATAAGTTACTTATGTATAATACTATATTGTAATAATTATTTAAAACACAAGTGCTTATATAGCTACCAGTTAAACATAATCAACAGACAAAGAGTTTTGCCACTGTTTTTAGAAATGTTGGGTAAGGCTCAATTATTCCCCCACCAGCATCAACCGCTGTTAAAATCCCAACGCAATTAATATTCTGGTAAGGATAATTTGATGTCAGCTGTTACATTCAATTATCTGAAATGATCTGTAACATTTTCATGATTTCTTACTGTTTTGCGCCTCAGAGATTTGATAGGATGAAATACCAGTTTCTATGTCTAAACAGGACATTTATTTAAAATGTTTTTAAAAATGGTCTCTCATGCTTACACCTTCTTGTTTCAGTTTAATTTCTTGTTTGCATCAAGTTTCTCTTTCTTAATAACCAAACCCAGTCATGACGAACAACATTGAATTGTGTCAATACGCACACATCAAGCTCCAAAATATTGAAATTTTGAACAATACTTATAAATGTATATACAAATTCGAGTTGGAATGTAAATACATTGTACCCTAACATGACTGAAAAGGCTCAATTAGTGGCATCAATTGTTTTCAGGTAGGATATGATTGCAGGGCAGGAATGTGACGCAAATGGAAGATATGATAGAGGCAAGATTAGAGTGGTGTTGGAAAAGCACAGCAGGTCAGGTAGCATCCGACGAGCAGGAAAATCGACATTTTGGGCAAAAGCTCTTCCACTGCCTTGCAGAGGAGAGAAGGCAGCACCTTATTGAAGCAAGGGTCTCAACAAGCATAAAAATGGCTAACTAGAAGCGAAAGCATGTGATCCAGTACCAAAAGCCCACTTTCTCTATTCTTTCATCATCAAAAGAAAGCCTAACAGCTGTGCACTAACATGTAGTAGTCTGTTTGGGAGCAGTAATTTCATACAACTTTTTAAACGGACAGATGTTCTGCAATGGCAGGTTCACACCTGAGCATGAGATTGAGATGTTAAACTAATGATTTGGTTGCAAATAACAATGCTACCTGGAAATAAAAGCTGAATAACTGATCATTATCTTATGCTTCTATCAGTGCTGTCAAAGTTAAACTCACTAATTTTCTGATTGCTAGCATTAATGTTTTACTGTTTAATTATGTGGCTGATTCAACAGAGTTATTTTAAATAAAGTTATACATCACCCAATTAAAATATGCTGCTAATGGTCAGTCTGACACTGTTCCCTATCTGCTATGATGACTATGATAGGTTTATTAATCTGGTGTATCTTTCTCTTTTTGTCTCATTGTTAAAACAAAACACATTATAATAATAAACAAGAGATAGGGCTTTAGATTTGACCACAAGTTTGGAATTTTATAATTCTACCTTTCTGTTATTTTTGAACTGAGTTGAATTGTTGTTTGTCAATGGAAGTTTTAATCTTAATAAAGGATTCCACATATGCAGAATGAGTAAATGCAAATACAACTAATTAAACAAGATTAATTTCCAAAATGAAGAGTGCATATATCAACAAATGTAGGGTTATAATCAAGTGGAGAAACAAAACAAACATTATAAATAAAAGTAAAATAGTGGTGTCACAAGGTATAAGAAACTTTTGGCTTCAGGATAGTGGTAAAATGCAACACTATTATAATTAAAACCCCTCAGGAAGATACTAAATGTGAATGTGTTAAATGTGAAAATAAAAGCCTCTATGAAAAGCATCTGCTAGCAGAAACATTACAGTAAGAGTTCCATAGTGCTGAAGGTCAACTTTGTCAAGGACTAAGGAGGCAGTCGTTTCGTGCTGATGTCACTGGATAGGATCCTAGACTAATATTCTGGGGAACATGCTTTTGAATCCCACCATGGCAGATGGTGAAATTTGAATTCAACAAAAACTGGAATTAAAAGCTAGCCAAATGGGTCAATTGCTGTAAAGAATTATGGTTCACTAATGCCCTTTAGGGAATGAAATCTGTTATCTTTACTTGACCTAGCCTACATGTGAATCCAGATGCATAACACTGTGGTTGCCTCTTAACTGTCCTCTGAAATGGCCTCAGCAGGCCACTCCGACCAAGAGGCATTTAGAGATGGGCGGTAAATGCTGGTGGAGCCAGTGATACCCATATTCCCATGAAAGAATAACAAAAACTTTTCAAGGCTATCCAACACTTGTGCAGCAAAATACCACATCTGTAATTTAATGAGCAAAGCCCTACCATTTTCTTTTAGGTCTAAATGGTTTTAATTACAGATAAAGAAGTCTGCTGAAATGGGTTTGTGCATTTAAACAAACTCCATTAATTTTATAAGTTTGCATGCCCATCATGGTGGAGATTTTCTGCCAGAGGTATCCAGGGATATGAGTTCTTTATTCTTTCTTTATTCTTTCAAGATATAGTTAATGGGATGTGGGCAACACTGGCTGAGCCAACAATGATTGCCCATCCTTAATTACCCTGCAGAAGATGGTGTTCAGCTGCCTTCTTGAAACTGCTGCTGTCCTTGGGATGTCAGGACATCCACAATGCTGTTAGGAAGGTAATGCCAGGATTCTAACCCAGTGGAAGTAAACAAATGATGATATAGTACTAATTCAGGATAATGTGTGGTGTGGAGAGGAACCTATAAGTGGTGGTGCTCCCACATATCCTTTAGAAATGAGATCATAAGTTTGGAAGGTGTGATTGAGAGAGTTACTGCACTGTATCTTGTAGATGGTACACACTACTGCCACAGTGTGTAGGTGGTGAAGGGAGTAAATCTTGAAGGTGGTGGATAGATATCAATCAAGCAAATTGTCCTGGATAAAACTTTTGTGAAGATTCTCTGACCTTCCTGTTTAGTTCTGTAATGTCTTTGGAACTGCAGCAGAAATCCCAGTAAAATAGTATAAGCAGTTGCTTTCTGATTTTTTAAAATTGAAGTTTATGGAAATTATGGTGGAAACTTGAGAACAATAGAAATTCCACTGAATTTGTTTTATTTCACTAGCCTGTTGTAAAAAGATAAGACTCCTCGCCAGAACTTCAGCACTCTCAGATGTCTCTGTATCACTGATGTGTAAAGATATTCACACCAAAGTATTAATATCCAAAATATTATTACATTAATTTTAGAAATAGGTAATTTGAAATTGGTTAGCTTTTAGCTGATCAAATTCGATGGCTGCCTTACGCAGTAGTAGATGATGGAATAGTTATTTATACAGATTGCGTTCTCTACTTAATTCTAGAGAACAATTAAATTAAAATTTCTTATGTCTTGGGAAATGGATGGTTATTGATGTGGAACACTGTCTTTAAACTGATAGCTCCCTTCTGGAATGCATAATTCTTAACCCTGCCAGCTGCAAGTGGCCAAACTGAAAATACTTTGGGAAACTTTAGTCCAGTGAGAATACATAGCACAATTATCTTTGTCACACCAGAAAACAATTGAGTGTGTCATTTGGAGAGGTTACATTGCATGCAAAATAGAAAATAAAAACACATTGTACAATAATCAGCACGCTGTTGATATTAGGGTTGGATTTACAAAAAGACATTTAAATACTCCTTTAATGACCACAGCATATTCTGAAGTACTTAACAGTCAATTAATTTCTCTTGAGGTAGGGTGACTGTTATATGTAAGGAATGTGATTTGGAGATACTGGTGTTGAACTGAGGTGTACAAAGTTAAAAATCACACAATACCAGTTTATAGTCCAACAGTGGACAGCGAAGAGGGTTACCTCAGATTACAACAGGATCTTGACCAAATGGGCCAATAGGCTGAGAAGTGGCAGATGGAATTAAATTCAGATAAACGCAAGGTGCTGCATTTTGGGAAAGCAAATCTTAGCAGGACTTATACACTTACTGATAATTTCCTAGGGAGTGTTGCTGAACAAAGAGACCTTGGAGTGCAGGTTCATAGCTCCTTGAAAGTGGAGTCACAGGTCGATAGGATAGTGAAGAAGGTGTTTGGTATGCTTTCCTTTACTGGTCAGAGTATTGAGTACAGGAGTTGGGAGGTCATGTTGCGGACATGACATTGATTAGGCCACTATCGGAGAGATGTTGCGAATCTTGTAAGGGTTCAGAAAAGGTTTACAAGGATGTTGCCCGGGTTGGAGGATTTGAGCTATAGGGAGAGGCTGAACAGGCTGGGGCTGTTTTCTCTGGAGCATCGGAGGCTGAGGGGTGACCTTATAGAGGTTTACAAAATAATGAGGGGCATGGATAGGGTAAATAGACAGTCTTATCCCTGGGGTCGGGAAGTCCAGAACTAGAGAGCATAGGTTTAGGGTGAGAGGGGAAAGATATAAAAGAGAACTAAGGGGCAACAGAAGGTGTACTGGTATGGAATGAGCTGCCAGAGGAAGTGGCGGAGGCTGGTACAATTGCAACATTTAAGAGGCATTTGGGTGGGTATATGAATAGGAAGGGTTTGGAGAGTTATGGGCAAGTTGGACTGAAGGGTCTGTTTCCATGCTGTACATCTCTATGAATCTATGAGGTTTATTTGGAAGCACTAGCTTTTGAAGTGTTGCTCCTTCATCAGATAGTTGTGAACCACCTGATGGAACAGTGATCCAAAAGCTAGTGCTTCCAAATAAACCTGTTGGACTGTAACCTGGTGTTGTGTGATTTTTAACTTTGTAAGGAATGTGGATCCTGTGCACTCCCACCAATAGCAATGTTGCATTGATCATTTCATTTGTTTCAGTGATGTTATTTGAAGAATAAATATTGGACTGGGGAATGACTTGTCAGCTCTTTTTCAAAATAGTGCAGTCAAATCTTTTATGCTCGCCCAAGACAGATCTTGATTTAATACCTCATCCAAAATATGGGGCCTCTGGTAGTGCAGCATTCCCTCAGTACTGTACTGGAGTGTCACCCTGGAGATTTTTGTGTGCAAGTGCTGTGTAATTGCTTCAGCTCAAATTAATCTGAGTGCTCAAGGCTGAAGCTGGTTACAAAGAGTAAAAAAAAAACCTGTCTATGCTCTAACAATCCTGACTATGTTGAGGCCTGTTCTAGTTGGCAAACATTTTTTTCTATCATTTCTGTACAGTTCTATTTTCTACATTGCTCTGTATTTTTCAGCCAACAAATTCAGTTAGGGGATTACATTTGAATGGAGTGATATATCATGCAAACTATTACACTGATGTTTACTAAATTACAGATCTCTGAAATACAAAGCGTCCTCACTTCGTTGTCCCTGTACCTATTTTGAACAATTATGTAAAACTCACTAAACGCTTAATTTTTCTTATCTCACTTGTTTGCTGAAGGACTAAAAGTAAACAATATTCATAATAGAATACTTTTGCCAAGCAGATCCAGCATTGTACATTCAAACCATTTAAGTAATGTATCTAATTGAAAAGCACTCTGTACAAGGTCAGGTCAATTCATGGAATGAGTGGTAAGTGGATTGAGACATATTAAGTGCTTTTCTGAGTGTAATGCATTTGTTCCCTTCGAAGGAAATATTGTAGTTTCAGCAATAATGTCCAACTAGTGTCAACTCACATCTCTCTTCAGGATTCTACACTGCTGCAATCACATTGCTAGACACTTGTGACCTTTTATCCTTTGAATTAATTTGTTTCATTTACAAAAAGCTATAAAATAACAGGAAGACCACATCGACTTTACAAATCCCTTTCACCTCCCTGCAATAATTGAAAATCTCTGAAGAAGATTTACAATCGAAATAATGAGCTGTTTCTGCAGCAATGACTTAATAGTTTAACTGTTGATCATTAAGTTGGTGATATTTTTGCTGATTTGTGAATGAATGGTAATTAAAAACAGACTTTTTAAATTAACTCCATATTAGAGAGCAGAAAGTAGTCAATTGATACCAGAGATATTAAAAGTACTCCCTGTAGTGCTGTACAGAAAATTTCACAGAGAACCATTTTTATTCTGCTGCAAAATAACTGAGATTATGCTTCCCTTTGTTTACCCTTTACCAACATAACCTGAGCAAATTTGTCAGTTCTGGAATATGTTTCATACAGACTAATATTTTCAGAATACAAGGTTTCCTGACCGAACATTTGAAAGGTCGGCATGAAAGCAATGACCCCTGCTAACCGTAACCCTTGCTGTTGATAGCTGCTCCATAACCTTTTGATTCAGTGTGGGATGTTAACTGTCTGGAGGTGGAGCTTTCTCCATCAGGGAGGAAGTGCCACCTCCAAGCGTTTTGCCAATCTATTCCCCTCACTTTCTTGAGAGGGAAATTGACTGGATAGAGAGACATCTTCTTGTTTTTATTCCATGAGTTTGAACTACTTGTCCACAGTGGGCTTTTTGTAAAACCATTTAGCCTCTTTTAAAACCCATTTAATCTCTGCGGAGCCACATTAAGCATGTGGGTTGGCGGCACGGTGGCACAGTGGTTAGCACTGCTGCCTCACAGTGCTAGAGACCCGGGTTCAATTCCCGCCTCAGGCGACTGACTGTGTGGAGTTTGCACGTTCTCCCCGTGTCTGCGTGGGTTTCCTCCGGGTGCTCCGGTTTCCTCCCACAGTCCAAAGATGTGCAGGTCAGGTGAATTGGCCATGCTAAATTGCCCGTAGTGTTAGGTAAGGGGTAAATGTAGGGGTATGGGTGGGTTGCGCTTCGGCGGGGCGGTGTGGACTTGTTGGGCCGAAGGGCCTGTTTCCACACTGTAAGTAATCTAATCTAATCTAATCTAATCTAATCTAATCTAAAGAAGGTAAATGATATGTTAGCCTTCATAGCAAGAGGATTTGAATACAAGAGCAGGAATGTCATGCTGCATTTATGCAGGATCATAGTGAGACCGTACTGTGTGCAGTTCTGGTCCCCCTATTAGAGGAAGGAGTTTCTGCTTATGGGAGGGAGTATAATGAAGGTCCAGTCAGTGACACAGATCTCTTAGCTTATCTTCTAAATATTATGTTATACAATGAAGTGTGCTGATCTTCAGGCAGACAAGTAGAGTGTTTTCCATCTGATTTCCATCAACTGCAGTTTTGCTTGGGCTCCTGGATGCCACATTTGGTCAAATGAGCCTTGCTCAGTTCTAGAATTCAGCTCTTTTGTCCATGATAGAACCAACGCTGTAATGAAGACAGGAGCTAAATGGCCCTCAGTGAGTAGGTTATTGCAAAACCAATGCCATTTGATAGCATTATTAATTATACCTTCCATCACTTTACTGATAATGAAGTGTAAACCTTTGGGGTAGTAAGTGGCTGGGCTAGATTTGCCCTGCCTTTTGTGGGCAGGACCTACCTGGGCAATATTGCCGACTGTAGCTGGACTGTGACAACTTGGCTAGGGATGTGGTATGGTCCTGACTACGGATCTTCAATATTATTGCCAGAATGTTGTCAGGGTCCAAAGCTTTTGCAGGAATAAGTTCCTCCAATCACTTCTTAGCGTCACTTGGTGCAAACCAAATTGACTGAAGCATCTACAATGCTGGAATAGGCCAAGATGAATCATCCACTTGGCATTTCTGGCTGAAAGTTACTGCAGATGCATCAGTTTTACCTTTTGCACTGATGTGTTGAGCTACCGCATCCTTGAAGATGGGGATATTTGTGAAGCTTCCTCCTTCATTGAGTTGGTTAATTGTCCACCATCATTCCCAACTGGGTGTGGCTGGACTGGAGAGCTTAGATTTGATTGGTTGGTTGTGGAATCATTTATCTTTGTCTACTTGCTGCTTATGCTGTTTGACACACACAATATTTCTGTTATGTAGCTTCATCAGGTTGATATCTTGATTTTAAGTTATGCCTGGTCCTTCTCGTAACATACCTTCCTACATTCTTCATGCAACCAGAGTTGATCTCTTGGATTGATTGTAATGATAGAGCAGGGGGTTGCAAATTTTGGTTCAGTATAATTCTGTTGCTGCTGACTGCTCACAGCATCTCATGGATGCCCAGTCTGAATTGCTAGATCTGTTCATAGTCTATCCTGTGGGCATGATGATAGTGCCATAAAACAATATAGAGCATTCTCAATGTAAGATGGGACTTCATCTTACCACAGATGGTGCAGTTGTTACTCCTACTGATACGACTGATTCATCTGACTCATTTTCTGAAAGAGATGCTCTCTTTGTTAATTTCTTTCCTTTGTCAATATCAATAGCAATTCCTTCCAGTCTAGTTTAAACCCACCATAACCAAATGTGAATAATTCAGCAAAATATCGGTTCAAATCAAGATCTTCTTTTTAAATAAGTGCCTCAGAATCCTGTCCTGAATTGCCTAGTATCTGGAGTCTTCTTTCCTGCACCATGCCTCAAGCTTTGACTCTCACTGGTGTGCAGTAATGAGAGCAATCAAGGGATAACTACTCTTGTAGTTCTACTTTTCACATTTCTCCCTAGCTTCTGACAACCTGATTATAGGACTTTAATACGTACTTTTGTTATATCTTTGGTACCAATTTATAGCATAACGTCTGGCTCATTTCCTTCTTGTTCAATATGGCACTAGGAGTGTGACACAACGTGCGACACTCACAAAGACAGTTACAGAAAAGCCTGTCTATCCTCCTGACTATGGAATCTCTTGTACTGACCAGATTTATGCTCTTTGTTCTTCCTTCCTGTACAGCCCTTTGCCCAATAGCACCATGGGCTGAACTATTCTTCAAATTGTCGGTACTCTTGGCAACTTCTAATCCCAAGAAGTTATTTGAGAATGGCACATGTCACAAGACTTCCTGCCTCTTCCCAGTCTTAAAGATGGCTATCCATTTACTATCCTGAACTCCAGGTATCTGTGGAGTGGCCAACTACTCAAGTATATGTTCCAAGAAATATTCATCTTCCCTGATGCGCAGAACTATCTCCACCTACTCCAAGGTCAAACAGCTGGAGACTCTTCCTATACAAGTGGTTACCTACAAGAAGTGCCCTGCACCATATGATGCAGGAATTGCAAGCAACAAGTATCAGAAGACCATCCATGCTCATTCACTTCATTTTATGGTCTCGCAAGTATCTTATTTAAACTTAATTAATTATTTTTAATCAATGTTGATTACAGAACATTACTTCTGTTTATGAGTCACCAATAACAAAAGCAAAAGTTGCATAAATCTCCCAAACTTTGTCATAAATTGTTCCAAAAGAAAAGTAGTTGTACCTGTTTTGACAGCAAGTTTGGAAGCTAAAAACAAAATTATAAATATTAATACATGAGTGTGTGGGTATAATAATCAAATAAAAAAGTATCAAGTTAGAGTTTTTTAATTGAACAGTGTTCAAACTAATTGCAATTAAATATTTGCAAAAACAATTTTTTTTAGTGCACACACACAGAAATTGAACAGATCAAAAATGAAATGCAAGCTAAGTTTGATTTGAATTTACAGAATATACATACGTTCTACATTTACCGGAGAAGGTTTCTCTGGGAAATAAAATTAGAGAATGAGATCCCTGCTGCTTTGTCTCAACACACTTTGCTTGGCACAATAACATTTGATTGATTGAGCTTTACAGAATTTACATAATTGGTTGTACAGAAAAATGCAAACAGGCAAACTCAAAACAGGAGAAAATTAAATATAAATCCTGTTTTAATGACTACAGGCTTCAATGTAGCAAAAGGTACAAAGCTGAGTATAATGCTCAAAACGTAATTTGAATAACCAATTTAAAAAGACACACAAGAAAGATGTTTTGCTTTATGGCACTGCAAAAGCACTATTAGTAAGTTTCAAGCAAGTTATCATTGTTGCGTTGTATTTCAGATCTTTTAGAGATGCATTTTTTTTAATGGTCAAGTTTGACTATATCAGGCATATTTCTCAATGTTAGCACTTTGGCACTTATATCTGTTTAAATGTTCCACTGTTGCCAGAATTAGTTTGACTGAGTTAAAATTTTGCACATATGCATATACTTGTGCACCTTTCCTCCAGCAATCATGTAATCTCTTGAGTAAAACACCACAGAAAAAGAAAAATCCTAGACAAGTCAGTGCATAAAATTTGGGAAATTCAGTTTTGATCCCTTCAGTCAATCAAAAACACGTTCCACAAGATCAGAGTAACCACTAAGTACCAACCTTCATCTGCTGCACATTGTGCGGTCAGCTGTAGTAAAGAACCCTCCCAATTGTTCTTTGGACTAATCCAATGTGTTCAACATTCAATTTTTGAGCCAGCACTTGTTGTGAGTGTCAAACTTTTGCATAAATTAAATCTCCTGACAGCTAACTGAGTTCTGTGTTTGCTTATTTTATAAGGCAACCTGACTGTTCCTGACCTCGTTAACTCAAGTTCTCTGTCCACGCAGCTTCTACTCTTCTGTCAGCTATCAATCTTTGTTACACTCCTGGCCATTTGGCTCTTCAGTTTTCCTTCAATCAGCATAATTTTTACATATCTTTCAGATTATGCTACCAAAGCTTTTACTGTCCTTTCTTAAAATCTCATTTTTGCTCAAAATACTTCTTTTGAATCCCCGGCCTAGATATCATTCTCTTTATAAACAATAGTACCTCATTTAAACTGCACCTTTTTCCACCTCAGATTCAAACAGTCCTGTCACATATCTGTGTTTCTATCTTTGAACCCAATTCATCTGTTTGGGGAAAATGAAAGGTTAAATCCTTGTCCCTTGCATCCTGTTGAATTAGTTATTTCCAGAGACCACTTTTTCAATAGCAAGGAACCCTATGACACAACATTCATCCTCTAATGGGTGATGTACAGTGCACTTTAACAAATATAAATACACCACTTGCAGCTATCATAGCAGTATTTAGTACCATCAAATCACCAATAATTTGAATCTTTACAATTAAACATACATTGTAAGAAAAAGTGGATTAGATAGAAGGGCAATTAGTATAATCTAGTGATGTGAATAATTGGTAAAAGTTAATCGAAAGTTGATCCAATTTTTATATGCATATAAATAACTTACATATTCAAACACAAGGTTAAATTTCAAACTATTCCATTGATACCAACCTGAGATGAACAGTGAGGATGACATTAATTAACTGCAACAAGACATAATCTGATAGAATGAGCAGACATAATCTGGCAGAATGAGAGACAAGTGGCAGATGGAAATTAATACAGAGAGGGGCAAGGTGATGCAGGTATAATTTCTGGGACATTCCATAGGCTGCAGCACATCATTACATCAAGCAGGTGAAGAATGCACAATTTAGTTAAGTCGGTGAATTTGTAACCCTCAGTACAAATAAGGCAAGTCAAATTGAGAGAGTTACAGGGTTTGGTAGTGGGCATACTTGACCATTAAGGCTTTGGTAGGCCAGCTAGGGGCATTTGAGGGGTGAGGCAATGTTCCATTGCCTAAATGCACAACTTGTAAGGGACCATTGTCAGAGGATCATGAAGGTCTGTGGAAGATATTCTGGGAAATGTGATGGTTCCAACATCCTCAGGCACTCCCAGGTGACACAGCGTTTCTCCTCAATGCAGCAACAGGCATTTGATTATAATAGTTAATTGCTAGAGAGATGGCTTATGATCCAGTGATCAACCAAAGTCACCACGGATCAGAAAACTGGCGTGCAATATGTACTGACTCAAATCTCTTTGATTGCTGTGGTATGTTGCACCCTTCACAATTAAGTGTTCCCAAAAGGAGACCTCCTGGCAGTGGAAGATCTAGCTGACTAGCCCACATCCTCAAATGATGATCATGAACAGGAGGCTGGCCAGTACATCTGAGGGCTAACAGGGATTGGGTGCTAGTATACATTATGGTTGTGCCTTTCAGAATAATCTGAGGTGCCTTCGATAGATTCACTGGCACACTATCTTCCTTATTTGTGTTGATCTAAGTTATTGATACCAGGTGGGGAAGGATGACCGGCTTTGTTGAACAGCTAGTTGCATTCCATCCGAGTTGTATGTAACCTTCATGACATCTCAGGTTAGACTTAAGAGTAAGTACATATTATTGTTTAGGTACATGGAACTTGGCCCAGGAAGAACATCAATTGACCTGGTAACAAACTGGATAGCTCTTTCCATCTAGACAGGTGGATAAGGTAAATGAAGGCCTAGTGATCTTATAGCTAGACTATTAATCCAGAGACTCAGGTAAAGTTCTGGGGATTCAGGTCCGAATCCATCTATGGCAAATGGTGGAATTTGAATTCAATAAAAATCTTGAATTAACAGCCTAATGATAACTACAAAACCATTGTAGTTCTCAGGAAAAACCCATCTGATTCACTAATGTCCTTTAGGGAAGGAAACTGCCATCCTTACCTTGTCCGGCCTACATGCGACTCCAGACCCACAGCAATGTGGGTGACTCTTAACTGCCCTCTGGGCAAATAAGGATGGGTAATAAATGCTGGTCCAGACAATGACTCTCATCCCATAAATGAATAAATAAAAACTTACCTCATGATGTCAGTTAACACTTTCAATTACTGTCTAATACATATGTGTAATAATAAGCTTGTTATTAATTTTATAGCAACTTGAACTAAGCTTTCTACTTTAGTACTGAGTGGGTGTTCAGATAAGTCGGGTATGGATGCTAGGGCAGTTGCTTGCTCCTCCTGCAGAATGTGGCAGGTGGGAGACATGGCACACGTCTCCGCTGGCTACATCTGCGGGAAGTGCACCCAACTCCAGCTCCTTGAAAACTGTGTTAGGGAATTGGAGCTGGAGCTGGATGAACTACGGATCATTCGGGAGGCTGAGGGGGTAACTGAGAGGAGTTACCGGGAGTTGGTCACTCCTAAGGCTCAGGACAAGGATAGATGGGTTACAGTTAGGGGGAGGAAAGGGGACAGACAGACAGTGCCGAGATCCCTTGTGGACATTCCCCTCAGCAATAAGTATACCGTTTTGGATACTGCTGGGGGGGGGATGACCTACCAGAGGAAAGCCATAGCAGTCAGTTCTCTGGCACTGAGCCTGACACTGTGGCAAAGAAGGGAAAGGGGCAGAATAGAAAAGTACTCGTGGTAGGGGACTCGACAGTTAGGGGGAATCGACAGGAGATTTTGTGGTCAGGATCGGGATTTCCGGAAGGTATGTTGCCTCCCTGGTGCCAGGGTCCGGGACGTCTCCGATCGGGTGTAGAAGGTTCTAAAAGGGGAGGGCGAACAGCCAGAAATCGTGTTACATTTTGGCACTAATGATATAGCCATGAAAAGGATTGAGGATATAAAGAGTGATTTCAGGGAGTTAGGATGGAAGCTGCAAAGCAGGACGAACAGAGTAGTGTTCTCTAGTTTACTACTGGTGCCACGAGATAGCGAGGCGAGGAACAGGGAGGGGGCGCAGATTAATACGTGGCTGCGCAGCTGGTGTAGGAGGGAGGGCTTCAGATATGTAGATAATTGGGATGCCTTCTGGGGAAGGTGGGACCTGTACAAGAAGGACGGGTTGCATCTGAACTGGAAGGGGACAAATGTTCTGGGTGGAAGGTTTGCTCGAGTAGTTTCAGAGGGTTTAAACTAGTATTCAAAGTTTGTGAGAAGATTTGTAGCTCGGGTGCTCGTTGTTGTGGTTCTGTTCGCCGAGCTGGGAATTTGTGTTGCAGACGTTTCATCCCCAGTCTAGGTAACATCCTCAGTGCTTGGGAGCCTCCTGTGAAGTGCTTCTATGATCTTTCCTCCAGCATTTGTAGTGGTTTGAATCTGCCGCTTCCGGTTGTCAGTTCCAGCTGTCCGTTGCAGTGGTCGGTATATTGGGTCCAGGTCAATGTGCTTATTGATTGAATTTGTGGATGAGTGCCATGCCTCTAGGAATTCCCTGGCTGTTCTCTGTTTGGCTTGTCCTATAATAGTAGTGTTGTCCCAGTCGAATTCATGTTGCTTGTCATCTGCGTGTGTGGCTACTAAGGATAGCTGGTCGTGTCGTTTCATGGCTAGTTGGTGTTCATGGATGCGGACCGTTAGCTGTCTCCCTGTTTGTCCTATGTAGTGTTTTGTGCAGTCCTTGCATGGGATTTTGTACACTACATTGGTTTTGCTCATGCAAGGACTGCAGAAAACACTACATAGGACAAACAGGGAGACAGCTAACGGTCCACATCCATGAACACCAACTAGCCACGAAACGACACGACCAGATATCCTTAGTAGCCACACACGCAGATGACAAGCAACATGAATTCGACTGGGACAACACTACTATTATAGGACAAGCCAAACAGAGAACAGCCAGGGAATTCCGAAAGGCATGGCACTCATCCACAGATTCAATCAATAAGCACATCGACCTGAACCCAATATACCGACCACTGCAACGGACAGCTGGAACTGACAACCAGAAGTGGCAGATTCAAACCACTACAAATGCCGGAGGAAACA
>NC_057712.1:70337680-70361215 GCF_004010195.1 Chiloscyllium plagiosum
TCAGGGGCAGGAATGGTTGCTAGATGTTCCAGGGTTTAGAGCATTTAAAAAGAATAGGGAGGGGGGAAAAGAGGAGGGGGTGTACCACTACTAATCAGAGAGGGTATCACAGCTACAGAAGCTTCCATTGTCGAGGAAGATCTGCCTACCGAGTCAGTATGGGTAGAAATTAGGAACAGCAAGGGAGCAGTCACCTCGTTAGGGGTTTACTACAGGCCCCCCAATAGCAGCAGGGAGATGGAAGAAAGCATAGCACGGCAGATTTTGGAAAAGTGTGGACGTAGTAGGGTTGTTGTAATGGGTGACTTTAACTTTCCCAATATTGATTGGAACCTCCTTCGAGCAGAAGAGTTGAATGGAGCTGTTTTTATAAGGTGTGTTCAGGAGGGTTTCCTAACTCAGTACATTGACAGGCCGACGAGGGGAGAGGCCATTCTAGACTTGGTGCTCGGAAATGAGCCAGAGCAGGTATCAGATCTTTTGGTGGAGAGCATTTTGGTGATAGTGACCACAACTGCCTCACATTCTACATAGCTATGGAGAAGGAGAGGATTAGGCAAAATGGGAGGATATTTAATTGGGGAAGAGGAAACTATGATGTGATTAGACATGAGTTAGGAAGCATGGATTGGGAGCAATTGTTCCATGGTAAAGGCACTATAGACATGTGGAGACTGTTTAAGGAACAGTTGTTGCAAGTGATGAATAAATATGTCCCTCTGAGACAGGCAAGAAGTGGTAAGATAAAGGAACCTTCAATGACGAGAGCAGTGGAGCTTCTCGTCAAAAGGAAAAAGGTAGCTTACATAAGGTGGAGGAAGCTAGGGTCAAGCTCAGCTCTAGAGGATTACAGGCGGCGAGGAAGGAGCTCAAAAATGGTCTGAGGAGAGCCAGGAGGGGACACGAAAAAGGCTTGGCAGAACGGATTAGGAAGAACTCAAAGACATTTTACACTTATGTGAGGAATAAGAGAATGGTCAAAGAAAGAGCAGGGCCGATCAGGGATAGCATAGGGAATTTGTGTGTGGAGTCTGAGGAGGTAGGGGAAGCCCTAAGTGAGTTTTTTGCTTCTGTCTTTATGAAAGAAACAAACTTTGTAGTGAATGAAACCTTTGAAGAGCATGTGTGTGTGCTGGAATGGATAGACATAGAGGAAGCTGATGTGCTGAAAATTTTGTCAATTGCTTCGCCACTTGTGAAGATCTTTGCAACCTCGCTCTCCACTGGAGTTGTACCTGAGGACTGGAGAGAGGCAAATGGAATTCCTCCCTTCAAGAAAGGAAATAGGGAAATCCCCAGCAATTACAGACCAATAAGTCTCACGTCTGTCGTCTGCAAGGTGTTAGAAAGGATTCTGAGGGATAGGATTTATGACCATCTGGAAGAGCATGGCTTGATTAAATGCAGTCAACACGGCTTTGTGAGGGGCAGGTCATGCCTCACAAACCTTATCGAGTTCTTTGAGGATGTGACTAGAAAAGTTGATGAGGGTCGAGCTGTGGATGTGGTGTATATGGACTTCATCAAGGCATTTGATAAGGTTCCCCATGGTAGGCTCTTTCAGAAGGTGAGGAGGAATGGGATACAGGGGAACTTAGCTGTCTGGATACAGAATTGACTGGCCAACAGAAGACAGCAAGTGTTAGAAGAAGGAAAATATTCTGCCTGGACGTCTGTGGTGAGTGGTGTTCCACAGGGCTCTGTCCTTGGGCCTCTACTGTTTGTAATTTTTACTAATGACTTGGATGAGGGGATTGAAGGATGGGTCAGCAAGTTTGCAGATGACACAAAGGTTGGAGGTGTCGTTGATAGTATAGAGGGCTGTTGTAGGCTGCAGCGGGACATTGACAGGATGCAGAGATGGGCTGAGAAGTGGCGGATGGAGTTCAACCTGGATAAATGCGAGGTGATGCTGAGTATAGGATTAAGGATAGGATTCTTGGCAGTGTGGAGAAACAGAGGGATCTTGGTGTGCAGGTACATAGATCCCTTAAAATGGCCACCCAAGTGGACAGGGTTGTTAAGAAAGCATATGGTGTTTTGGCTTTCATTAACAGGGGGATTGAGTTTAAGAGTCATGAGATCTTGTTGCAGCTCTATAAAACTTTGGTTAGACCGCACTTGGAATACTGCGTCCAGTTCTGGTCGCCCTATTATAGGAAAGATGTGGATGCTTTGGAGAGGGTTCAGAGGAGGTTTACCAGGATACTGCCTGGACTGGAGGGCTTATCTTATGAAGAGAGGTTGACTGAGCTCGGACTTTTTTCATTGGAGAAAAGGAGGAGGAGAGGGGACCTAATTGAGGTATACAAAATAAAGAGAGGCATAGATAGAGTCGATAGCCAGAGACTATTTCCCAGGGCAGAATTGGCTAACACGAGGGGTCATAGTTTTAAGCTGGTTGGAGGAAAGTATAGAGGGGATGTCAGAGGCGGGTTCTTTACACAGAGAGTTGTCAGAGCATGGAATGTGTTGCCAGCAGCAGTTGTGGAAGCAAGGTCATTGGGGACATTTAAGAGACTACTGGACATGCATATGGTCACAGAAATTTGAGGGTGCATACGTGAGGATCAGTGGTCGGCACAACATCGTGGGCTGAAGGGTGCTGTACTGTTCTATGTTCTATGTGCTGTACTGTTCTATGTTCTATGTGTGCTGTACTGTTCTATGTTCTATGTTCTATGTTCTATGTGCCAGAAAAACTTGGAGTCCCTCATTATGAGATACTTTCCTTAAGGGTCTGGAGCACTTTAAGTACAATGTTGTTGCCTTGCAATATTCCAAACTGTTGCCTTTATCATCACCCTATGCCACTGGTAACTTAACCATGGAAAACTGATTAACATTGCTGATACACAAATGGCACCATTAACAGTGACATGAGCAAGATCTTGTGTGCTTCCCCTTCTGCCTCCATCACCGGGCTGCACAATGTTAAATCCAGCCCCAGGTATTAGCCACAAAGTTAGGGTGCAGAGTTGACACTATTCTCCTTATCGAAAAGGAAGTTGAGGGGAGAACCATTAGAGACATACAAGATTGTGACAGGTTTATAAAATGTGCGGGAAGAAAATCTGTATCCATTTGTTGTTATTACAAACACTATGAGACACAGAATTAGGAAGCGAGAGATAATGGAACAAGCACAGTGGAAGCAGAAGCAATGAATAATTTCAAAAAGAAATGGGGATGTAAGGGAACAAAACTCGCAGGACTATGGAGATAAAGAAGAGGAATTGGACTGGCTAGATTGCTTTACAGGCATCCAGCATGGGCTGGATGGGCTTCTTCTGTGCGATTATGGCATAATGATTTCTGTCTCAAAATGCATTACATCCCTGACTGTGTTACTGTCTTATGGATTCATCTTGTCTTCTTATTTTCAACACTGAACTTTAATAAACAGAAAAATCAGAACAGCCTTGAGCAGCAATAGTCAAATAAGCATAAGATGGTGGCATGTATTAAGTTTGCATGCACTGAATTATCACATGCAGACAGGATGCTTCCCAAACTACATACTTGCTGCTGTTTGCTTTGTTGAACCAGCTGGGAAAAATAAGTCAGGTAAAAAAGTGAATTGGAGGTTATTAGAGGTGAGAATAGAAGTTTGTCAGGAGTTTCTTACCTAGGTTTTCTAATCTGATTTTAAGAGAGATCAACACAAGATGATTAAAATATATGAAGTGGATACCTTTAGTCATGCTGAATGAACATCTTCTTTGAAAACAGCCTGCAGCTTTTGGACTAGTTTATGAATGTAACATAGAGAGCTTATTGAATAGAATGTAGTTGAACATTGATTGGTATGTAAATATACTTGATGCATAGTAATTCGCTCTTTAAGACACTCTGGATGCATTTTGAGGGCTATTCATTTGCTGCATTTATTTAAAGATGTCTCAACTCAGAGTCCTCTTAGGTGCACTGGTAGCAGCCCTACACTGTACCAGGAGGCCTGTGTCCAAATCCGGCCTGCTCCAGAGGTGTTTAATAACATCTCTGACCAGGTGGGTTAGAAAAATAGATTAAATATTATAAAATGTATATCTGAAATTGGGGCCCTCTTGTGGTGCAGTGGTGGGGGGAGCTATATCCCTCAACTGGGACATCCAGGGTCAAGTCTCACCTACTCCAGAGGTGTGTGATTACATCTCTGAAAAAGTTAATGAGAATAATAAAAATTAATATGTCTCAAATTAAACTCTTACAAATACATCGGTGTTTATATTGTGAATTTCAGGTGCATTCATGGAAAATTTAATGCTCTTAGTGATTTTTATTTTATTATTTTCTTGTGATTTTTAACTGAGTATCCAATCCGCCTTCAATTAGACTTGCTGCAGTACCTAAAAACAACAATGACCAAATAAATCTCTTTTAAACGGATCCTTAACTATCCATTAATAATGGTGATTAAGTTGAGGGACAGTTCACCAGTAAGACCAGTAAGAAAGTCAAAGACAAAGTTGATGGAGTATTCAAAACAAATTTGGGAGATGAAGGGGATCTGAGCCCTAGTTAATTGGCTAAACTGGACAAACAGCAGTGAGAAACATTAAAGTACAGTTTCTGTTGTCATGAGGTTACAACAAACAAGAGATCCTTTGTTCCACTGAGTTATGTATGAACAGAAAACTTTCTGATTATAGTAAAAGGTTTCTAGCAAAACTTGAATAAAAGGATTTAATTAACAAAAAAGCCTAAGATGATTAGAGAGACAATGAGGATGCAAGAAAAATTCAAAAAAGTGCAATCCATAGATGAGAAATAAAACTATGATTAATAAAATGGGAAAAACACTAAAAAAATTCAATCAATCACCATAAAGAGTAATGAAAAATAATTTGAAAGTGCACTAAGAGGAAAAGAATAATCAAAAGAAGCAAGAAGCCACAAAGGGGTGTAAAAGACAACATTTTACTTGAGGTTTCAACTCTGCCAGATTAACCAACTAATAGGATAAAGCCAGCAAACACATGGGAACACCACCCACTGCAAGTTCTTCACTAAGCCACAAACCATTCTTGGAATTATATGACTATTCTTTCACTATTACAGGAACAAAAAACTGGAATTCCTTTCCGGACACTACCGTGGTTATACATCAACCAGATGGACGATCATGAAGATAGCTTACCCTCACCTTCTCAAAGGTAACGAGGAAGGACAGAAAATGCTGGCCTTGCTAGCAAGGCCCACTTCCCATGGAAGAATAACAGAATTAATGTTAAATGATATAGAAGATAACAGGTACCTTGCTTCCTTTTTAATAAAGGAGTATAAAAAAAAGCTTGAAATCTTAACAAAGAAGGAGAAGAAAGTGGAAGGAAAACACAACGTTTTGTAAATGCAAAGCATTGTTTGCTTATTTAGGATGTTGTAATCTTGATAAAATCACACAGAGGAGGTCTGAAAATAAAAGTGGAGTACACGGAATTTGGGGGAATATACTAGTGTGGATCAAGACTTTGTTAATACACAGAAAGCAGACAGTAAAAATAAGCAGATCATTCTCAGGATGGCAGGCTATCACTACTGGGGCCAATACTGGGCCCATAACCGTTCACAATCTATTGAAAAAAATTTGGATGTGGGACCAGTTGTAATATTTCCAAATTTGCTTCAAGGAGACTTGACCAGACTAACTAAATGAGCCAGAACATGTCAGATGGAGTATGGTGTAAATAAATGTGAAGTTATTTACTGTAGTAGAAAGAAAATTTAAAGGCAGAATATTTCTTAAATGAGGAGAGGAACAAAAGGGATCTTGATATTATTATCCATGAGTTTCTAAAAGCTATTATGCAGCTACAGTAAGCAATCTGAAGGGCATATAGTATGTTCATAATTACTTCAAGGAAACTGGAGTACAGAATTTAGAATGCCATCCTGCAGTGATATACAGATTTGGTGAGACTGGACTTATGTTCTCCTCATTTAAGGATGGGTATACTATAGGGAGCCCATTGAAAGTTCACCAAGTTAATCCCCAATTGGCAGGATTGTTTTATAAGGAGAGATTAAGAAAACTGACCCAGTATTCTCTGGAGTTTCAAAGATACTCATTCAAACATACAAAATCCTTAGTGGATATAATCTATGTATGTAGGTAGGATGCTTCCACTGGCTGGTAACTCTAGAATCAAGGAGGAAGATGGGGAGCATATTCTCAGTTTAAGAGCAAGCCACATAAGTCCGAGTTGCGAAGAAACTTCTTCACGCCGAGTTTGGTTAACCTTTGGAATTCTCGACCCCAGAGGGCCATGGTGGCCCAACCATTGAGCATGTTCAAGACAGAAAACAGCAGGTTTCTGGGGGTCAATGACAGTAAAGTGATTAGAATGGGAATTACAATGGGAAAATGGCAATGAGGTAATGATCAGCTGTGATGTAGAGTGGCAAGGCAGCCTCAATGAGCCCAAGGGCCTACTCCTGATCCTAATAGTCAATCCTAACATTTTTAATTTACTTCTGAATAACAAATTTTAGTTTGTATCTTAAAATTTAATTCAGTTTGTCGAGTCACAAATGCTAAAATGAGTAATGAAATAAGAAACTAGCTGCATGTAACTGTAGCTCTCATTTTCTTCAGCTGACTCCGTCTCTGCACATATACAGGAAATACTGTTTGTGCATTTGGACAGAGAAATGAAGCATAGAATTTGTGTAAATTAATGTTCATGCCACAATGGCTGCTAAGTAAAAATGTGTGCAACCTTTTCTGTGCAGCAAGAACTAAATTATCAGAAAAATGTTTTCTGTATCTTGACGCAATGTACAAGATCACAAAAAACATAAACAAAAACAGCTTTTGTTGCAATTCACTTATGTTTCAAATTCCCAATCTTTTGGTCTGCTTCAGCCTGAATTCTTCCATATTAATAGTGAGAATGGAAACTTGACCACACAAGTTTCAAGATTAACATGAGAAGCAATATCAGGAAAATCAAAAGATTTGTCACATGGAAAAATATTACTATAGGAAAACTTTTACCTAAGTGATTATATGAAGCCTTAACAAATAGAACATACAAGAGGAAACTGGATAAATCCAAGAAGAAAATATTAAAAGAAATGAAAAAGTAAGAGAGAAATCTAGATAACTTTAATGTGGAAATAGCTTTGGCAAGAAAGAGGCAATAGTGAAAGTAGCAACAATATTAAAGACAGGCATAAACACAACTTCAATAATTAAGTTTGTTGTTTGGGATGACTGGAAATTTTGGAAGACTAGACAAATACACCCTTGACATGGAATTTAGTTGATGACAATGTAGAGATAACTCTGACACAGATAATAGCTCTAAAGAAAACCATTCATCCTAAGATTCTTTGAGTTTCTAAATGACAGAATAATCTATTCCTTAAATTCACAAGAAAATGAGGTAGGCACCTGTCTGTGAACTCTTACAGCACGGAGTTCAAAGTTCAGCTGTGGCACTGTTTTTGAAACATTAGGCCAAAACTGGACCTCTTCCATTGTGAGAGAAGAGTATTGATTCTAAGCTGTTCTCACACACTTCCCATTTACAAGCTACAGTGTCCAGTCACTGAGATATGAAAATATGCATCTAGCTCACTTTCTTGGCCATTGAAATTGTGTTGCATGAAAACTAGAGGAGGGAAACCTTGGAGAGTAATAAACAAATTGAAAAGGTTTAATATAATTTGAGCAAATAGACCAAATCTTGAACCATACTAAATAATTTTTGTCATACAGAACTTCCAAGAAAATAAACCACAGGCATTGCATTATGAAAAACAAATAAGAGTTTAAACCATGAAAGTAATCTGCACAAAAATAATCAAAGTATGAGTTTATACTGAAAAAAACTTCAAGAAAAATTTTAAAAACTAAACAAACATTACAAAAATATCAAATGTTGTTTAACACTTTTGTAGTATTGATATTAATTCCTATATCAGACATGCTTTTAAAGACTATTATTTAAATCACTTTAGAAATTGAGCACCTACCTGATAATTTGGGGAGTTGTGGTTTAGCTGAAAAGAAAGAAGTGAACTGAGTCTCGCACACTAATGTACTTTTGAAGTCAGGAATTAAAAATTCTGAAAACATGCAGATCAGTCAACATCTGGTAAGAAAAAAATAACTTTTCTGACACAATGTCTTAATGAAAATGACTTTAATTTCTTGCAGATAAAGTGCAGATTTTGGACAAAATGCTTTGATACCTGAGCTATTTTGAGCTGCATGTCCTATTTATTTGCTACTCGTATTGTACAGGTGTCATGCACACACTCTATTGCAACTCACCACATGTGAGGGGGCTGACACCTATACTGATCCAGGCAAGAGTCAGGGCCAAATATATAGGTTTCAGTCCAGGAAAAGTGCCAAACAAAAATACTGAACATCCCCTACAATGTTTCTAAGAAGTCACCAGTGATCTCTTTATGGAAGGTTTCTTTATATCTTGATTTGCCCTTTATAATTGCCATCACATTTACATATGATTTTGCCCTTCCATCTCAGGATCCTACCCAAGATGACTGTGGCCAGAGTTCCAATGTAATCAGGTCAGAATGTGGGTGTTGCAAGGGCAGCAATTGTTACTCAACCCTATTCGTCCTTGAACTAAGTGGCTTGTTAGGCCGTGGGTCTGGAAACATGGAGTCTACAGCAGGTAAGGATGGCAGAATTTCTCCACTAAAAGATATTACTGAATCAAATGAAGTTAACTGGTCTAATCTCCATTTTCTTTCCATTGTCAAGAGGTCTAAACTGTAATACAGCTTTACCGATATAATGACTCATTCATCCCCACAGAATCACTGGTATTGGAACAAAGGAGAGCTGCAAACTGAGAAATATATTAAATAACTCACTGTTTTAGTTTTCACTTTACCTTTCTCTTTACGTTTTGGTTTCACATGCTTCATAGTTTCTGCTTATAGATAGAGAATGAAGAATTGAAATAGCTTCAATACTATTGGAATTATGACATAATTAGTCATCGAAGGAAAATATTGACTATATTGTGTACACAAATGGAACTAGTAATATTTCACAAAATATGAAGTGGTCATTATCCCCCAAAAGGCTACTTGTTGCATCAAATTTCTGCCTCTTTTACAGGAAACATCACTGCATATAGAAATTAAATTCAGGTGTGAATCTCATGGCTAAATTCATTCAGAAACCAAGACCACTTTTACACTCACAGCCATGAGTCCAGCTTCTGCCTACCAACTATGAATTATACTAATTTCCACAGAGGATGGACAAAGCTGTACCAATCTAATGGAAAGCAGGTCAAGATAAGTATTGTAAAGTTAGTCCCCTGCATCTTCAACTTCATCAACTATCCCACATAGCTTTGCTGTCTTCTTTGGGGCAGATCACTTGACTCAGCAGAAGCTCTTCAAAGGCAGTTAAGTGTCATTAAAATAGACACATTTACTGTCAATGTCATTGATTAGAGTGCAGCAACACATACTGAAACACAGTTTTGCCTCACTACCCTGCAGGTTGGCATTGTTTGGAACCTCCAGTCATCAAGGATGGAGTTCCCAGCTCTAGATTATAAGAAAGACAGGAAAACTGTGACAGCAGGTCAACCACATGACCAGTTACTGCATTTTAGAGAGAAATATTACAGCTTGCTTTAAGAATGTAAGGTCTAGAAGCTGCAGCAGTCAATTCAGTCCCTTAAACCTACTCTGCTATTTGATACAAACACGGCCAACCTCATCTCAGCTTCAAGTCCATCTTCCTGTCCACTCTTCATAACCTTTCAATCCATTACTAATTGAAATATGTCTATTTCCTCTTTAAAATTTACTCAATAGCCCAACATTCATCATATTCTGGGCTAGTAAGTTCCACAGATTCATGACCACTGAGAGAAGTAATTTCCCTTCATCTCTGTTTTAAATATGTTGCCCCTTATCCTAAAACTATGTCATCTCATTCTAGATTGCCCTACAAAACATCTGCACTATGTGTACTGCATCAATCCCCTTTAGCATCTTGTAACCCCTCAATTAGATCTCCTTTCGTTCTATAAACTCCCATGTGTGTAAAGCTAAACTGCTCAAAATCTCTTCATAAGATAAATCCCTCATGGCTGGAATTGATTTAAAAGACCTGAACTGGCTCCAATACAGCTACAACTCTCCTGAAGCAAGGGGGTCAAACTTGTCCACAATACTCCAGATAAGGTTTCCCTAATGCTTTATACAGTTGCAGCATCACTTTCCTACTTTTGTACCTATTCCTTCAGCAAATAAATGTCAAAATTCCATTTGCCTCCTTTATTATCTGGTGTACATGCACACTAGTTTTCTGTGGTTCATGCACAAACATCCAAATCCTTCTGTACTGAAGCACTCTTACGTTTTTCTCCATTTAGATAGTAAATTGCATTTCTATTCCTTCAACCAAAATGGATAACCTCACACACTTAGTCATGTTAAAGTTCATCTGCCAAATTTTGGCCCATTCACCAAACATATCCATATCCATTTGAAAATTTCTTATTTCTTCAATTTACTTGCCCAGATATTTTTGTGTTTTCTGCAAATTTGGCCATAATTGCTTCAATCCCTGCATCCAATTCATTACTATAAATTGTAAGTGATTGGAGCCTGAACTGAACTGAACTCTCTCAAAGTTGCCTTGGTCACTTCTCAATATCAGGTAAAAACAAGGACTGCAGATGCTGGAAACCAGATTCTAGATTAGAGTGGTGCTGGAAAAGCACAGCAGTTCAGGCAGCATCCGAGGAGCAGGAAAATCGATGTTTCGGCCAAAAGCCCTTCATCAGGAAGGGCAGTTTCCTGATGACGGGCTTTTGCCCAAATTATCGATTTTCCTGCTCCTCGGATGCTGCCTGAACTGCTGTGCTTTTCCAGCACCACTCTAATCTAGAACCCACTTCTCAATATCAGGCTGACAGTGCTGAGGAGAAAGTGGATGCCCTGCTCCCTCCCCACAGAGACTTTCATGGACAGTGACCAACAGTAGAAGAGGCTGATACTGTTTGAATCCAAAAATTGTCAAGAAATAGGAAAATGGAGAAACACTTGGAGATGGAGGTGCAAAAATAATTGTACACTAAGGCAATCACATGGCATCCTGACATGTGAAGTTTTAGTATAAAGATAGTCACCTCACCTTCAGTCACTTTCTGTGTAATAGAGTCAATGTAGTTATATGTGAGTAATGTGCAGAAACATCAACAAGCATTGAATCCCGAATACTTATATTGGTCCGTAATATCATAGACCTGTAAATGGTTAGTGCTGTAAAGAAACTTCAAGATTTCTGATACTTAGAGTCTGACTATCGACAGTATATGTTGTAGGGCTAAATATTAAACACAAACATCAGCAGGTGAAGGGAGAAAGGATGGTGTGTAGATATTGACACTATGTTGGTGTAGAGGCATGTGGAGGCATGGAGATGGGGAAAGGAACATGGAAGCAGGGTAGGTGGGTCTCAGGTGGCAAAGAGGTATGAGGACGAGGGGCCATGAGTGTCGATGCAGGTGCATAGGTTGGCATGGATGGGGCAGAGAGTGTGAAAGAAATGAGGGGGTGAGAGCAAGAACTTTATTTTCTGTTTCCATCTTTATTTTTAAACTTTGAGCTCCTTGTCACAGTTCTGGGGTGGGTTTTCCCATTCAACCTGCCTCATGAACTGGCAACCTCTTATGTTCATCTGACTCCCAATCCATCCCAATCCACAATCCCTATGACCCAACTTTGCAATTGCAGATAGCCATTTTAAAGGTCGGGATAGTGTAGCCTGGATTTCTCCTGAATCTGCACATTGTCACTATTTCGTATGCATGGAGCAAAGTGCTCAAGAAGGTAAGTTTGTCAAATTTGCATCGGAGGATTGTTTGGATAATTATTTTATTTGTACAGGTTGGATATCTGCAATCCATACATCCAAAACCTAAAAAGATCTAAAAGCTGAAGATATCTTCAGAATCAGGCCTGAACGGATCTTTAGACACACTGATTCTGGGCCCTCTGGGGAAAGAAAAACTTCATTTGGCCTCAAAATAAAGCTACACAGACCTAAAGGTGAAGTTTTCTTTTCCAAAGGACCCACATAGACCACAGTGGATACAAAAACTGAAAATATCTTATATGCAAAAACCAGTTGGTTCTGAGATTTTCAGATAAGGAATTCCCAAACTGCACTTCACCACAATCTTGATTATCAAATCGTTTACATAAGATAATCCAGTACAGGTAAATGTTGCATCCAATTAACCTATTTTCCATTTCCTTTCCATTGTCAAGGGGAGGACTACTGTGGAATGTAGTTTTCAAACGGAATAACCATACATCCCCAAAGACATAATTTCAGCATTGGAAAAACAGAGTGGGAAGGTTGGAAGCATAATTAAATTTCTTATCAGTTTGATGGTTTCATTTTGTGTTACCTTTCGTTGCAGGTTTTGGTTTCATCTGCTTCATAGTTTCTTCTTCTAAACATTTAATGAACAATTGATTAGATTCAATAATAATCATACATATGTGAATATTGGCCAGATATTAGTTTCATAATTCAACATAGTAACTGTGTATACGCAATGGTTAAAAATGACTGTATGATGACTTCTAAAAACGACTACCCATTGACTACTGTTTTTACAAATACAACCAGAGAACTTTCACAGCTACGTTTTTAAAACTTATATAAAGGCATATCGATAATATCCCATTTACTCTAACCTACTTGCAAATATTAAATTCAGTTTATATCAGAAATTATCATGTATCCACATACAAGCCAACAATAAATCTTTAATTATACATTATCTGCATAATTTATCACTTGCACAAAGTCAGTTCTAAAACTGCCTTTCAATATAAAAAGAGAAAAGAACATATTTGTGAGAAAAATTAATAGTGGATTCTCAGCTGCTACATATTTCAGCAGGTGCTTTTAACAATGGCCAGTAAAATCAACAGGAGCATGAGGGTGCCTTAGTTTCTAGACATCTCTGACCATAAACCTGGCAGAAAACTGGTTGGACTCCCTAAGACATTAACATAGTCCCATGGTTGAGCAAAATCTGCACTGCAACGAATCTTTCAATTTCTGGCTTCTGCTCAATACAATTGTTATTTTCCACTAGTTCAACAGGCAGTGCAAATGTGTCCCAGAAGTAAATGATAATCAATAAGCTCAAGTTGACATGTGCACAAGTTGAAAATTATGTTGTTGATTATTTATACTTTACTATTTGCCTTGTTACTACAAAATTCTCAAATAATTTTTACAAGATGATCTTTGCAGCTTTCAACTGGACTTATCCAGAGTTCCCTATTGTCCAGAGCTGTAGAAATTTGGAGTACAGAATGCTAGATTTAATAATCCATCCATGCCCATAGAATCAATACTTGTATTAGTTATTTGCCATTGGAAGAAAGGACAGCTAGCAGTTTAGCAACAGCTTAAAATCTGATCAATTCATTCATTCACGAAGTAATTCTGTTACCTTTCTTGGCAACTTTTGGTTTCACTTGTTTCACAACATCTGCCCCAAAACATAATTCAAAATTAATCAATCCTCTGACACATGCATATAAACTAGTTAGTAATTTCATAAGATCTATACACAATATATTATATATGTGTATGTATACAATGCAATAAAAAGGGGTGATTTTGTAGCATTACAATCTTGCCCGTGCAGGGAAATGTGGTGTTATTGGCCCCAAAATGATTTCCAATGAAGGTTTTCAGCAGCAATAAATCTAGATGTGAATTACATAAAACATACAAGGTAATTTTAGGTGAATTCATTTAGTCTGAACACCATTCTCGAAGTCTGACCACTGCAACAAAGACAGATGACAGAGGTTCAGAACAGCTTATAGCAAAGACACGTGCAGATAGAAAGAGTGGTGGGACTCATTGAAGTTTGCAAAGCTAGCAACTCATTCTCTGATGTGCTGCATCATCTTCAATTGAATCATATAATATTTACAGAAAAACTAGGTAGATAGGTGATGGGTAGTAACACAGTTTGGTCAGCAAGTCAGGTGATGGCCACATCTCTTGAATGTCGACATTTCCGCGACCTCCAAATGAAACGCACCACCAGGGATATATTTCCCTCCCCACCCCTTTCCGCTTGTTGCAAAGATCGTTCCCTCCGTGACTACCTAGTCAGGTCCACACCCTCCAAAAACCCACCCTCCCCTCCTGACACCTTCCCCTACCACCACTGGAATTGCAAAACTTGCACCCACACCTCCATCCAAGGCCCCAAAGGAGCCTTCCACATCCATCAAAGTTTCACCTGCACATCCACCAATGTCATTTATTGTATCCGTTGCTCCTGATGCGGTCTCCTCTACATTGGGGAGACTGGACACCTTCTCACAGAGCGCTTTAGGGAACATCTCTGGGACACCCGCACCAATCAACCACACCGCCCTGTGGCCCAACATTTCAACTCCCCCTCCCACTCTGCCGAGGACATGCAAGTCCTGGGCCTCCTCCACTGCCATTGCCTCACCACCTGATGCCTGGAGGAAGAACGCCTCATCTTACGCCTCGGAACACTTCAACCCCAGGGCATCAATGTGGACTTCACCAGTTTCTTCATTTCCCCTCCCCTCACCTTATCCCAGTTCCAAGCTTCCAGCTCATCACCATCCTCATGACCTGTCCTACCTGCCAATCCTCCTTCCCACCTATCCGCTCCACCCTCCTCTCTGACCTACCATCTCCATCCCTACCCCCATCCACCTATTGTACTCTTTGCTATCTTCTCCCCCGTCCCAACCCCCTCCCATTTATCTCTCCACCCTGGAGGCTCCCTGCCTTCAGTTCTGATGAAGGGCTTTTGCCTGAAATGTCGATTTTCTGACACATCGGATGTTGCCTGACTGGCTGTACTTTTCCAGCACCACTCTAATCTAGACTCTGATTTCCACCATCTGCAGTCCTCACTTTTGCCTACATTACTTGAATGGCTGTTTCCTGCCATTAAAAAGAAATCAAGGCAGAAGTTGAGCTTGCAGAGACAGAGGCCAATTACAGAAAAAATATTCAAGGGTACACGCAACCAACAATATCTGGAAACTGGAATATGGAGAAATTTCCTTTTCCTGCAGGACACTCAACAAAGTAATAAACATCATAAATCTGATGGAAGAGAAATGTGGAGTAAATAGAGTTTCCTAGCCCAATAACACATAGAAGAAACTTAGTTTTAAAAGGAGTAGAAAAAGATGGTGTTCTGATATTTTTTATATTCTGCTTTACTCTGGAACACAGTGCCATGAACCAGTTTGAATCTGTGAACTGTAACATCTCACAGATCTAGCGTGCAAAATATGTGCAACCGTTTGCAATGGATATTTTACAGAAGGGTCTGTACTGTTCATAATGCAAACCAATATCTTTCACTAAATACCTTTCAGATGCCTTCCACTGTAACCTTCAAATGTTAAAAGGTGTGAACAGTTATCACAAAAATCTAACAAGTGAGAAAGTTAATCATGTAAAAAGTTTAAGAGCAAAATGAGAATCAGAATTCACTAAAGTAACATGCAATTTCAATCAAAGCACAAGTTATGTAATTACCATTTTTTATGATACTGGTGATAGCCACAATGAAGTCTCCATTTAACTGTCAGCTGTCTCCGCAATGAATGTAACACATTGAAAACTCACCATGCTGGCTGACAAGCCTAACAAGGTGGGGTTGCATAAAATCAATATTTGTATATGCAAGACAGTGCAAAATATTTCCACTAAAAATAATTATTGGGACATGATGTTAAATTTGAGTTTGGTTAGGAGAAGGTTGAGGAGGAGCAGACCTCAGTTTGGATTCTATTCTTCGTAAATTCTGCAGTAAAGAGCCACATTGCACTAAAATATAGAAATCCTTCAATGGATAGCGCAACATTGAAATTCTGTGCATTGTGTACTTGTATTTATTACATAAAGCAGTGAATCAACTGGTTTCAAATCAGGACATCTATTCAGTGAGCAAAGGTATCAGAAATTTAGAAATACTGTAAACTGAAAAATTATGCCCTGTTCACTTTGAATAAGCTGGCAGTTCTAGTCATAAACCTATACAGCAAACAAACATAAAATCTTTACAAAAGTCACTCACCTGTTACTTTTGGCTTTAATGCTGTTCAAGAAAAAATATTTACACCTGAGTTAAATAGATATTTGAAAGAGAAAATTCTCTATTCATAGTGAATTAATCTGTCTTTGAAAGTGTTGCATCAGACAGTTTTGCCTCATTCAAGTAGTAAAAGTTTAATTGTGGCAGATTATTTATGAGACCCCTTCAGTGGCTGGATGATTTGGTGATGGGAAAAAAAATGTTCAGTTGCGCATTAGAGCACTTCTGGATATAAAACAAAAAGCCACTTTCATGATATTTTTCAATGTCGTTAGACATCAGGACAAAATGGGTTCCTCAGCCCTCATATGCCAGCAGTGTATGTGCTGGGTGAACGTGAACTCCTAACTGGCCTCTATCATGATCGGAGGTGAATCAGGGGACTGGCAAATCTGGAACCTCAGCATCTTGACCGGTCAGGGTGGGAATGGGTGATATGGATCGGGAAGCAGTGCTCTCATGTAGAGCACATCTTTCTGATGTTCATGGATTTAAAATGTGATGAAGTTCAAAGCTTGTAAACCCCCTTGGACTGGAGCATAAGCCCTTCTGAGTAACAGTTTGGGCACCAGCTGCTTCATGCCTTCAATCACAATAAAGGGAGACAGCTTCCATTCAGATAGAGGCAGACTGTCACCCCACCAAGTGACAAAATGCCAATGAGGGCTGCAAAAGTATTCTTAGTTCTCTTTGGTGACTTTAATCATCTCATTGTATTAATGTTGTATCACATGCATCCCTATTTTACAGGATTCCCACTCCAATCACATTAAAGGGAATTAGGAAAAACATCCATCTGCGTAATGCTCTAAAACAAGCATCAGGGATCCAACAACATTTAAGTATTATTTCTTTGCTTAATATAGCATGTGCATCATTGTGAAGACTAGCATTTGTTCCGTATATCTAATTACTTTGGAGGTAAGTGCTTGCAAGGCCATTTCAGCAGGCACTTAAAGTTAACCAGATTATTTGGATCTGAAGTCACATGTAGGCCAAATCAGGAAAGGATGGCAGATCTCATTCTCAGAAAGGCAACTATGAAAGAGATTATTTTTAGTGTGGTCTGGTGGCTCAGTGGTTAGCATTGCTGCCTCACAGCGTGAGGGAGCCAGGTTCAGTTCCAGCCTCGGGCAAATATCAGTGTAGAGTGTGTACATTCTCTATGTCTTTGTGGGTTTCCTCTGGGTGCCCTAGTTTCCTCCTGCAGTCCAACAATGTGCAGGTTAGATGAATGGGCCATGCTAAATTGCTCATAGTGTCCAGGGATGTGCAAGCTGGGTGGATTAGCCATGGGAAATGCAGGGATAGCGTAAGGGGAAAAGGTCTGGATGGGGTGCTCTTTGGAGCGTCAGTGTGGACTTGACGGTCTGAATGACTTACTTCCACACTGTCAGGATCTATGATTTTAACAGTTTCACAGTTGTCATTACTGAAATGAGCTTTTACCGTCAAATGTTGTTAATTCAATCCAAATACTCCTCAGCTGTTATGATCCACAGTATTAATCTGTGTCTTTTGATTATTAGTTCAGAAACATTAAAACAATGTCAATGCCTCCTCTTAAATCTCACAGAATATTTATATTTCTTGTTTACAGTGAATGTATAAACCAGGAGGGAAGTGCAATGTGTAGTTGTCCCAATATCAATCATTTTACACCATTTATCAAAGCCAAAATTATAAATTGTAAAGCTGCATAAACATACAGATGTTACTTTTCTAATTAATTCATGGGGTGTTGGCATCACTGGTTGACCAGCATTTAATGCCATCATAACTGCCTTGGAACTAAGTGCGATGTGAGGCAATTTCAGACTGCAGTTTCAGATGGAGTCAGCCACATTGCTGTGGGTCTAAAGTCACATGTAGGCCAGACTATGTTACGACAGTAGCTTTCCCTAATCTTATACAAAGATTAACAGTGATTACATAGTTATCATTAAAACTAGCTTTTAATTCCAGATTTTTATTGCATTCAAATTTCACCATCTGCCAAAAGGGGATTTGAACCTATATACCCAGAACGTTAGCTGGCGGTTTGCAATAACTATTTGTTTCTTATCAAAGAAGTAAGCTTGCCAGATTTTACTCCAGCATTGTTTGGTTAATTGTGTTAATTGCACTTTTCCATGACTTTCTATTAATTTGACAATTGTTACCTCATACAGTTTGAATGGTCTAAACTTCATTTTATTTCCATTGTAAAGAGGAACAGAAAATTGGAATACACTTTGCCAGATGTGATGTCCATTCATTGACTCATTGGCAATTTTATACATGTAACATGAGAAAAACGTAAGATTAAAAAAAGTGTAAATATAGTTTGTGTTTACCTTCCTTTGTAGGTGTTGGTTTTACTTGCTTCTTGGTGACTGCCTCTAAACATTTAATGAAGAATTAGTTAGCTTCAGAAACAATTATAACTTTATTGTACATGAATATTATTATTAGTCTCATATGTCAAATACCAATGTAGACACAAGAGTTAAGAAGGAGAAAACATGTCTCTAAAAAAGGCTGCTAGTACCATCCACTTTTTAAAAACATGACCAAGTTTATTCTCTAATCACCCCAATTAATATTCTTACATACAAACCACAGACGGGACACCTCAGCTCAAGCAATGGTCAAGAGTTTGCAGAGAGAAAAGAAGGCAAGGAGCAAAGAATTTTTCAAAGCATCCAATTTCAATTAAGTCAACTACAGACACATGAAAAGTGGTGTAGAGAGCTGACGCAGCAGCATTGTTGATCTGGGACAGGAAATCTGCTGAGGCAACAGCTCTTACAGGGATGCACTTTGCTATTAACGAAATGAGTTTTCATCTGGCTACAGTTACATTTGCAATAGTGACAAAGTATAGGAAACAGGTCAAAAATTGCTTGCATCAATAATGTTGGGAAATAAGAAATTCGAGAACATTCCTTTTAGTGGGAAGAAACCCTATTTACAGAAATTGCAACAAAGTAAACTGGTTGTCTAAGGGGAAATGGCTACACCAAAGAAAATTACAAACCTACAAAATATTGATTCAGTATTTATGTATACAAGCAGTGCAATATATTTTTTTAAAAAAGTAATTGTTTGGGTTATTGTGACTTTAACTGAAGCAGAGGAGGTGATTGGTTGTTCCTGTTGATATCTTCTCAACTGAAGAGCCACATTACACGAAGTTGTTTCTTTGAGAGTACAACAATATTGTGTAGTGATAGAATACATAATATCCACACAAAAAAGCTGCAAATTTGTTTTGAATAATTTATAACATTCACTCAAGAATGTGATCATAATATTAAAACAGCTGTAAACAAATAGGTCACGCATTCACTTGCACTGAATATGCTAGCAGCTCAAATCTTTTAACTCTTACCCCATATAATAAATTATGCAAGTAAAAACAGTAACATTTTTCACAGAAATCATTCACTTTTAATTTTGTCCTTCACTGGTCTGAAAAAGAATGATGCATATCTGAAATGACATGGCAGGATTTTGGATTTGCTATGACCAGGCTGGAGTGAAGCTCCCTGATTTGTTACAACTTCAGACAGGACATCACAAACCATTATGCTTTGGTTGAGGAGAGGTGATTTGGCTCCTCTTTGGTTATTCGGCTGGTGCTCGGTTGCAAAAACGTTAATTTTAAAAGGATTATCTCCTCTGTGGGTACCTTTTTCCCAGACAAAAATAATTTATGTTTTTAAAATAAGCCAAATTAACCTATCTTTGTTGTGTTCACAAAGAGTGGGCTCATTAATTACTAAATGCAAAAAGAAGTAGCAGCACAGCACACACACAATGAGAAATATGAGGCAAGTCTAAAAAGATAAAAGTTAAGAAAAAGATAAATAGGTCTGTCTCTAAGTTGGTGATGCAGAGCAGATAGTTTAATGTAGCAGCCATTACATTGGTTGTTGTACAGTTGATTTTGAGACTCTTCGTTTTGTCGATAGATTGAAACTGTTTTGTCCTGATTACTTCTGGCAGTGGCTGACTGGTAGCATTCAAGTGAAAGACAGTCCTCTCCCTCAGAAAATGGTGCAGGGATATTTAATTCGCTGTTCTCAGAGCTATGGCCCCCACAGCGCACGAGTCTGCATACTAGGACACCAGGGTACTAACAAACACAGACCAGGATCGAATCTGACTTTTAATAACTCTTCCTGTATTCTTGAAAGAGAGAATATGCAAATATGTCTCTCACCCAAATTGCTGTCTTATTTTATCATCACATTTATAGTCCGAGATACTCCCAGGAGATTACAGGTTTGGTTTGAAACACATTTTCTCCCTTGGAAAATTTTTGCTACCTACTCAGGTGTGACAATCCACTTCTTTCTCTCTCTCAAGATTGAGAATGCAATCATCTTTTGTCTACATATCCTTTCTTTCCAAAAAAAAAACACATTATATTTAAAGTTCAATATTACTATGCGTAATCTGGGGTTACAATTCACAGTCATGACATGTTGAAAGATCTGTTCCCTAGCATTGAATGTTGGTCATATCAACATCAACCTTTCTTTCCTTTCATTGATAAGTGTTTCTCCTGGCACATTTTTTTAAAAGTACCTTGATGTCACACTGTACACCCAAGGGTAGAAATTTATACTACACAGTCAGGCCAATTCTGCTACAGGCAGCCAACATCAGATGAATTAATTTCATTGCTTTATGGTGTTTGCTCATCTTTCTAGAATTCCAATCACAGACACAAATATGTCACTCTTCTTTCAAGCCAGAGGTTCCACAGTCACGGGAACAATCAATCTATCAAGGCATTTAAATATACTGCCCTTAAAACATTTGAAATAACAACACAGTATGTAAGAAAAAAGAATGTTTGCTATTTCACTTTTCTATTAAGTACTGGATTGAACAATAGAGACTCCAGAACTTTATTTAATCTCAGTAGGACTTCTGAGGTCTGCACAAGGAGCAGATAGTGGGAAGATTGTAAAGATGGTGTTCAGTGGGCAGGCCATCAGTTGGCCATCAGCTTCTGGGGACCCAGTTTAGATGAGAACTGGACACAATCCCAGTCCAGACTATCAACATTTATTCACTGTAAAATATCTACAGAAGCTCTGCGGTGCAGGGCTTTGCCAATTCCTTCTTTCAGCAGGTCTCAGTTTATATGATCTGACATCATTATGTCACCATCTGAACTATTGCCATTCAGCTGGGCGGGGGGGGGGGGGGGAGTCAGTTAGTTTGTTTAGCTGGATGGCTAGTTTGTGATGCAGAATGATGGTAACAGCATGGGTTTAATTCCCACACTACCATTAAGGTCCTACCTTCTCAACTTGGTCCCTCACCTGAGGTGTGGTGTCCCTCAGGTTAAACTCATGGCAAGGTCATTTCTTCCCATTATCCTCCAGAATGATGGAGGCATTAGCTTTATGATATAGTTAATTGTATAATATATATCATCCCTGATTCTTTATCTCTGCATACTATTTACACTTTTCTCTCTACCTCTAGACCAGGCTTGGCTTGTGGAGCTTAGAACTGGCCCCACTCTTGTTTTCTGAACTGGTTGTGAAAATTCACTGTATCCATGTGCCATACAACAAGACCAAGAAAGTGATCAGTATCACGCCCAACATACTGCGTGCAGCATAAACCCATCGGTGCATCTTGTAAATAGTCTGTCCAGTCTTGAGTTTTTCAACAACATAAAAAAAGAAGGTATCTCAGTGCTGAACAAATAAAGAAAGAACGGTGGATTCTTGGTTTATACTTTTCTTAACCAACGCTCAGAATATTAAGGTGGCCTCCATGACTCCTTGGAAATCTGCATGGTTACTGCCTTAAATATGGTAGAAGTCTGCTTGAAACTGCAGTGAAATAACAAAGCCATGGTTATGGTCTAGCTTTGACTGAACTTCACAAAAAACTTCTAGCTCCTATTTTCTGCTAGAACACTGGACAGCACAAGAATACTCCAGAAATAGTAGATAATCATTATTGTGTTCTCAGAAAATCAACAGTTGTTTTAGTTGTTCAACAGTAGAAGCAAGGAAAGCTGGTCCATTAGCAAACATTTTAGTTATGCCATTTGTTGAATGTCTGTTACCTTTCTTTGCAGTTTGAGGTTTCACTTGCTTCACAGTATCTGCCTCTAAACATGTAGAACACTTAAATTAGGTTTAAAAATAATAACTTATATTACACATGCATATAAGTAAGCTACTAGTCTCATAAGATCTATATGCAATAAATATATATTCATGCAAAACACTTATAATTAACTACACAAGCAATGGTTGAAAAAAATTGTACAAATGTGGGTATTTTTCACATCATTACAATCTAATCTATGCATAAAAATGAGGTGGTTCCCTTAAAATGATTGCCAGTAATTTTTTCTAGGAGTGTTAATTCTAGATATGGGTACCTTTCTTTGCAGATTTTGGTTTCACTTTCATCTTGGTCTCTGCCTCTAAACATTTATAAAATGGTTTAATTAGATACAAAAAGATCGGTCACATCAAACATAAATAGTAATCAATTATTAGTCTCATAAGAAGCACAATCAACATATTATGCATGTACATAAAATGCACACCCATACATGCAACAATTAATGTTAAGAATATCTAGTAATTGTTCCGAAATACTTGATAATTACTTGGAAGGGTTCGGTGACGGCACTTAGCCTCTGATGCCACTTTTATTCTGGCCAAGGCAAATTCCTCATCAACGACTACAAAAAATACAGATGTTACAGATCATCTCATAAACAGGTGGGCATGTCCAGATGAATAATAGACCTAAATGAATTTAGCAAAGCCATGAGCTCCCTGCAGTTTATGGCAATCTGACCACACGGGTAATTTGAATCAAGGTAGTGCATCATGACATGACACCAGTGGTACCTATCTTGTTTTGCTGGAGGAGGTGGTTCCTGCAGTTAGAAAGGTAGATGGTTCAGCCAAAAGGTACAATCAGTGCAGCTCAGACACTTACTGTCCCTTTCTGTGAAGGTTTCTTATCCAGACCAGTTGTTCATTTTTTCAAAAGCAGGCAGTAATTTAATGCAGAAATGCTTATTATAGTTTCTGCTAATGCCTACTCTGCATCTGGCTTATCTTCTCAGAAGCAGTCTAAATACCCCTAAAACAGAGGCACCTTGATTATCCAAATGAGATGGGCAGGCACTATTTCATTTAGATAATCGATTATTTGGTTAATTGATTCAATGTCTTTCCTCTGGGGCTCAGAGTTTTCTGTTAAGTCCGCTCCCCGTTCAGGATACTAGGCAGCAGCACACCATGCGCGAGCCCCTGCCCCCCTGTCCGCCCCCAACCCGCCCTCCCAACCCTGTCCAACACCACTTCCCATCAACTTCCCAACACCATCCAACACCGCCCCCGTCTGCCAC
>NC_057712.1:70361386-70376681 GCF_004010195.1 Chiloscyllium plagiosum
CCCCCCATTCACACCCATGTCCATTGGCCACCCACCCGCCTGCATTTTTGAAGTGCCATTCTGCAACGAATGGGTAGTCACCAAAAATGAGTAAATCCTCAATGACAGAGAAATGTTGCTGTATTCAAAGTAAGTCTTTATGACACAGTCTCTGTACTAAGCTCCAGACCATCCTTGGATGCAACACTTGCACAATAATGCAGCACAATCCTTCTTTCCTTCCTTCCTGATAAGGTGAAGCTTGTTTGGCAAGGCTGGCTAAGATAATGTTGCTGTCTGCACATAATAATGTACCTCAGTCCTGAGAAAGTCATAATTACACATGAGTGCATCACCTGTGGCTCTCGAAAAAGCTATTGAAGCAGTATCACGTCTTATTTGAAGTGAATTATTGATCAAAATCTGTTCAGAGATGGTCTGCTGTGATGTCATCATGCTTTTTTTTCTGTATCTGAGGCATTTTCATGCCCATTTTGATACCATGCTTTTTTTTTAATTCACTCATGGGACATGGCGTCACTGACTGGCCTGGCATTTATCAGCCATCCCTTACTGCCCTTGAGAGAAGTGGTGGTGATCTGATATGATCTGATTTATGTTCTTAATCTCCAACATAGTTTTTAAACAAGCTAATTCAATAAAACATCTTAGCAATTGAACAAAACTTGTGGCTCACCCAAAGTTTTGAAATAATAAAGATTTAGCTAACTTAACTGATAGGTCACTGAACCTTCAAATTTCAAATTACCCTTACTTTATATTCACTCTAACTGAACCTGCCTCCACTGTGTTAGTTATGCCCCTGTGTTATCAGTGAAATCATCATAAAGCTATGACAGGTTGTAAAGTCCTGACACAACACTTCCAGTGGGTGATCTAGGGCCTGATGTGTTGGGATTGCCTGGTGCGGAGTTCAAGCAGTTGTGTGGCACAGGGAGAGGCCACAAGTCAGAAGGCTGGATACTAAGGATTGCCTCAAGTCTGAGAGACAGCAAAATCATGCCGAAATGGCGCCAATCAGGTCAGGCACAATATAGACATCTCATGGCGCTCAATGAGATTTCAAATTCCAATAATTTAACAACATTAAAATAAATCAACTCTAAATGAGGGAATACAAAGTATTGGAGTCACTATGCTGTATTTTGCAGTCAGATAAAGAGACTGCCACTGGACCAGAATTGAGACAGTCTTACTCCTCTCTCTTTCTTTCTTTGAAACATCTCTCATCAAAGTTGAGCTATTTATTTGAAAGGTTATCAGATGTCTTCACTGTTGCAGCCCAAAAAATGTTAAAGGAGAATTCTGAATCAACTCTTCTCTCTTCAAGAGAATAACAAAATCATCCCAGTCACAACTGCAGGGTGACTGCATTCCAGTGAGAAACTTGAGTACCTGCAGCTACCAAAGAGAGGATGGCCCTTCAACTGAAAACAAGCCTCTGAAAAACTGTCAATCATTTTCTTTACTGACATTACAAGTTATTGGCCAAAGTTTCATCAATTCATACTCTGCTGAGTTCTATGTCCTTCTTTTCATATTTGTGTGGATTGTGTGCGTGTTGTTTCTGCATTTATGGGCACTTGGTATACTTGAACATTTTTAACCTGTTGTTAATGACTTCTATGCTTCAGCGAGTTCCTGAATTAAAACTAACTCATTATTCACTAACTTAGGGAACGTGGTGCTCATTCATTACACTAAGTAATACTCAGTGAATTATTAATTATTGAATTGGCAATATCAACGCCCTTTAAAATTCAATCTTTCTTGTAAGCAACTCAGGCAGAGCGAGAAGGGAGGAGGCGGTTCACCCATTTGGCTTGGTCATAACGACACAAAAAGAGAAAATGTCATCAGTGCAAATTTTGAGCTGGCAGAGATGAGTAATAACCAAACTACAAGAGAAACATCTAAAGCTGTGAAACAACCAACATCTGAAAACAAGCATGTGGAGAAATGTCCCTTTCCTGAGAATGCTCTGGTGATCGTAATAAGGAAGTGCAACAAAGCAAGATGATGGTCCTGGCAGAAAATGATCATCATAAAGTAGACCACAAATCTGCTGGAAGAGAAGCAGCCATAACATACACATTCCCAGATCCATAACTTTTGAAGAATACTTAGATGAGAAAGAATGAAAAAAATTATGTTCAGATATTTATAGATTTTGTTATACTCTGCAACACAAACATACCAAATTGAATCTGTGAACTGGAATGCATGCAAAACATACAATCATAGAATACCCACAGTGTGGAAGCAGGCCATTCAGCCCAAACAGTCCACGCCAACCCTCTGAAAAGCATCTCACTCAGCCACACCTCCCCACCCTATCCCTGTAATACTGCATTTCCCATGGCTGATCCACCTAACTTACACATCTTTGGACTGTGAAAAGAAACTGGATTACCCAGAGAAAACCACACAAACACAGGGAGAATGTGCAAACCTGAACCGAGCCCAGGCCACTGGTGCTGTGTGGCAGCAGTGCTAATCACTAAGCCACTGTGCTGCCAATGGGGCAACTATATTTTACCAAGTCATTTACTATGCTGTACACTGCTTTTTGCAACAACAAATACCTTTTACTGTTAAATTCAAATCTTGAAAGGTATAAGCTGTTCAAAGTAATGCGACAGAAATTCAGCTTCAATAACTTAACCTTAGCAGGACACTGTAATTATTGCGTAATAATATTTAGGCACAAAGTGAGAACCAGAAATGCAATCCAAAAAAAGAACATGCAAGTTGGATCATAACAGAATTAATATAAATAGATTTTATTACGATAATGGTGATAAGCAAAGTGAAGACTACTTTTAATTGTCAATGGTCTCCACAATGAAATGTAACACTGAAAATTCAGCATGCTGCCCAACAAGTCAGATTTCCTCACTCCAAGCTTCCATAAATGTTCATTATTACAAAACACAGTACAAAGTGTTTTTATTAACAAGTAATGATTGGACATTTTGTTTAACTGAGTCTCAATGTAGAGATTAATGGTGAGGAGGAATAGATTGCAATTCAATCTAAGATTGCAAAGCCCTAAGATTTAAGCAATGTGACTATGTACATGTTCAGGGCAGTTCTTATTGTGTGGGAGAGTGGAATATTAACTAGTTTTCTCATCCAGAGCATTACTATCATCCTTAATTAACCTACCTGCGAATGTGCCTGGGGTTATATTGCTATAACAGTATCTTGCAAATGGATGGTTATATACTTACCTTTACCACATAGTTTCATTTGTTCCCTGTCAGTATATCCTCTAAGGATGATCTCTGCAGTAAACACTGGATTCAGGAAGAAAAGGAAGTGAAACTTTCCTGTGATAAATCTTCCCTATGTGCTGGCCGACTGACAGACATATATCCAAATAATCTATGCCCAAATATCAAAACAAAAGGCAAGAATGGAAACGCAATGATTAATAGGTCTGTGCAACCACATTACAGAACTGTTATTACTTTTGTCTCCTACAGATTGTAGGACATATAGTAGCTGTGGGGAAAAGCCTTTGTATAAATGACAGTCAAGGCCACCGATGGCCTGGAGATGCAAGGAGGTCATCTGGTTAAATATGCTTGGTATAGGATGATGGAAGATGGCTGGGGAGGGAAGGGAGATGTTGAGGTATTTTAGAAACGAGGGCCTAAAACAATGATGATAATTATTCAATCACCATCTGGCATAGAATACCAGCCACATACCAGATGGAAAAAGGCATATATGGTTGTAGTGATTGGAATGATGTCAGTCAGGTGAAACTCATAGAGCATGAGTTCCCTGGTTGGGGCTGTTAACCTGGTCCAATCAGGGAGCCCTGGCTGACAGATATAAACAGGAGTGTCAGGGGTTCTGCTCACTCCCCGAGCCGGTTCTGTGCTAGTTGGGTCAGCGTTATGTGTAAATAAAGCGTGACTTGGTGACGGGATACCGGCCTTTGTGGAATTATTTCAGTGGTGATGAGAGAAAAACATGGCCCAAAGAAATTTGCTCACAACTGTCATCCTTGAGCAGGGGTAATCAATTCTGGCATCATGCCACTATTTGGAGAGCTTGACTCATGTGATTGAAAACTGAGCTGTCGAAAACTGGGTCCAGCATGTGGAAAGTACTTTTTTCCAGGCAAATAACATTGAGGCAGATGAAAGGCAACAAGTAATTCTCCCGACAGTGTGTGAACCTGCAGCTTTTTCTGATACTTGGAGCCTAACCTGAGCTTCAGGTCGAATTCAGCAGTGGCGCTTATTCTGAGTATGTCCAATTACAATTTGGAACAGTGTATGGGAGGCCAAGTGGAAAATGCAGATGCCTTGAGCTACCTCCCACTGGTGGACACACCACCCATGGTGCCACTATTGGTACAGTCCATTCTGGCTTCAAACCTGGTCACCACTGACAATGACAGACCGTGGACACAAAAAGATCCCTTCCTGGCAAAACTAAAACAGCTGATGGTGATACAGGAAACAAAAGGGCCATCACAACCAGAATCGAACCTTTCTTGACCCAGCAAGACCAGATCACCCAAGAGAATGGTGTATTATTATGGGGAGCAAGAGAGATTGTCCTGAGCAAAGGTTGTTAACAGACACTGGCTGAACTCCACAAAGGTCATCCAGGGCTTTCCAAGATGAAGCCTTTGGCAAGAAGTTAGGTTTAGTGCCAAGAATTGGATGCTGACATAGCTGTATTGGTGGGGCAATGCCCAGAGTGATAGCAAGGATAAAATCTACTGCTAGCAGCTCCACCACAACTTGGGAATGGCCGGGTAAAACCTGGATTCAACACATCAACTATGCCGGTCCTTTTGTGGGCTGAATGTTTTTAATTATTGTGGAAGCCCATTCAAAATTATTGGATGTGCACAAATTTATTCGTCCAACACGGAAACACCAAGTGAAAGGTTATGCGCATCTTTTGTAATACACAGACTCCCAGAGGTGTTTTCGAAGAGTGTGGTGCTGGAACAACACAGCCAGTCAGGCAGCATCCGAGGAGCTGGAGAGTCGACGCTGCCTGACTGGCTGTGCTTTTCCAGCACCATACTCGTTGACTCTAATCTTCAGCATCTGCAGTCCTCATTTTCTCCAGGAGATGTTGGTCATAGACAATGGGACATCATTCACCAGCAGGGAATTTGAGTCTTTCCCAAAGTCAAATGGCAAACGGCACGTAAGAACAGCTCATACCATCCATTGGCCAATGGTCTGGAGAAAAGAGTAGTCCAAACTTTGAAGGCAGGCTTCAAGAAAGAGCTTACAGTTTCACTTGATATCAAACTGTCCTATTTGATTATAGGACAGCCCTCATGCAACGACAGGCACAAGTCCTGCAGAGTTGCATACTAAATAAAAACTGAAAGAACTGTGGATGCTGTAAATCAGAGACAAAAATAAAAATTGCTGGAAAAGTTCAGCAGTTTTGGCAGCATCTGTGGATAGAAATCACAGTTAACATTTCAGGCTGAGTGACCCTTCTTCAGAACATCCCCAGATGCTGCCAGATCTGCTGAGCTTTTCCAGCAGTTTCTATGTTTATCTCCAGCTAACGCGGAGAAGACTCCGCACTGGGTTAATTTTGTTCTTCCCTGACCTGAAATGGATGGAGTGTGAAATAGCATCAGGAACGCCAATGACAGACACAAATCTTCTCTTAGTGAAAGAGGCCATTTACTTCAGGCCAGGAGTTTGGTGTCGAAATCACAAGAATGGCTCTGCATGTGTAAAAGACATGGCCGACACGAGATCAGGTCCCGTGAAGTACAAAGTTCGGGTAGGTGAGGCAATCCTGAACAAGCACGTTGTCTCCATGAAAGTAGCAACCTTGCAAACAGGGCAGGAACAAAACATACCCTGCCTCTCAGAACATCAGCGGGGCTGTCAAAATCCGTGGGTTCTCCTCCTCCACTTAGCATCAAAGAAAACTCTAAGGGCGAGATGGACACGGCAGATGTTACAGTCTCAGCACTGTTACTGCCCGAAGAAAAAGATGAGTTTCGACTGAGACACTCTGACACAAGAGGTGGGCTAATGTCCGGAATATGGCCGGAGTATCCAAGGCAGATTCAGAGGAACCGGACCTGATGCAAAAATGCCCCAGGAGAAGCTACAGGTGAAAGAATGGGTCTATGTCCCAAGACTTAGAGAGAAAGTAATGTAATGATTGGAATGGTCAGCCAGGTGGACCTCATAGAATATGAATTCCCTGACTGGGCCTGTTAACCTGATCCATCAGGGAGCCCTGGCTGACAGACATAAACAAGAGTGTCAGAGGTTCCGCTCACTCTAGGAGCCGGTTCTGTGCTAGCTGGGTCAGTGAGATATGGACGTAAAGGATGACTTGGTGACAGGAAACTAGCCTTCAAGGAGTTATTTCAGTAGTTTATATACCAGACCCAATTCAGCTACCTTTTTGGCAGAGCAAGAGGTGAGGCATACTTTTGGTGAAAGAAATAAAGCAGTGGATGTACGTTATGCTGGATGGACTTTTAGAAATTAAATGAGTGTCTTTACAAGAAAAGGATGATTTACATGTAACCTAAGGGAAGATGCAAGGAGTCCAAAGTGAGGTACAGGAAAAATGATCTCAGAGATTTTCGGAATTACAGTTACCTCTCAGATACACCTTGATCATCCAACACACAGACAATTGCCACAAAATGGGTTGGCTCTAATCCCAGTAGGGAGGGCTCTGTACAACAAAATACACTATAAAATAGTCCAGTCATTCTGAAAATGACAGGTATGGGACTGCCATGTTGGTGCATGGCGACAAGGGACAATAGATCAGGAGGGCTGAAATTTATTAAGATATAGGAGAACCAGAAGGGAAATCAATCAACTTTATCAATCAACAATGTTTAATTACAGAAGGCTTGTCAATTTTTTATTTTAGCATGTCTGCAAACATTCATCTCAATCTGCTTGTACTGTCTATAAAGATGAAGCAGATCCAGGGACAAGTGAAGCAAATACTGCAGGGAATAAACAAAGTTATTTGGTGTGGCAGGGCAATGATCATATAGTTACGAAATTTAGTTATGGAAAAGTATCCCAGGCAAGAACCATTAACAAGTTAATTAAGGAAAACTGTAATGCTTCGGATGATTCAGGGGTCATGGTCAACTGAAGAAGCCAAGATTAGGTTGGGAAAGATTGTGAGGGGGAGAGACTCCCTCATGGGTAATGGGTGCACATCAGGAAGCCTTACTCTCAGAGGAGAATAATCTGACTGCTTGTGAGATCTGATGGCTGGTTAAAGTTTGCTGAGTCTCCTATTTTTTGTCATTTAAATAAATGATTTAGATCAGAATTTAGGAAGCATTGTTAGTAAGTTTGCAGATGACACCAAAATTGATGATATAGTCAATAGTGAAGAAGGTTATCTTAGATTAAAAGGGGATCTTGATCAATTGGGCCAACGGACCAAGGAGTGGCAGGTGGAGTTTAATATGGATAAATGCAAGGTGTTGCACTTTGGTAAAATGAACATGGCAGGACTTGAGCAGTTAATGGTAGGGCCCTGGGTAGTGTTGTCAAACAGAGACACCTAGGAGTTCAGGTATATAATTCTTTGAAAATTGCATCATATGTAGACTGGGTGATAAAGAAGGCGTTTGACATGCTTGCACTGAGTATAGGAGTTCGGATGTAATATTGCGGTTAAATAGGACATACGCGAGGCCACTCTGCTGTAGGAAATGTATTATTAAATTGAAGAGAGTGCAGAAAAGATTTACAAGGATGTTACCAGGACTGGAGAATTTGAGTTATAGAGGGAGGCTGGATTGGTTTTTTGTTTCCATTGGAACATAGGAGTTTGAGGGGTGACCTTATAGAGCTTTATAAAATCATGAGGGGCATAGATAAGGTGAATAGTAAAGGTCTTTTTCCCAGGGCGGGGAGTTCAAAACTAGAGGGCATATTTTTAAGGTGAGAGGAGAAAGATTTTAAAAGGACCTGAGGAGCAACCTTTTCACACAGAGGGTGGTCCACATGTGGAAAGAACTACCAGATGAAACGATCGATGCAGTTAGTTACAATAATTAAAATACATTAGTTCAGGTACACAGGTAGGAAAGGTTTAGAGGATATGGGCCAAATTCAGATACATGGAACTAGTTTAGTTTGGGAAAATTGGTCAGCATGAACAAGTTTGACTGAAGGGTCTGTTTCTGTGCTGTAAAATTCTATGACTTTAAGACTCTATCGAGATGTTTCTTTGGAGCAGCTTGTGGTAGAGCCCACAATGGAATGGCAATTCTGAATTTGGTGATGTGTAATGAGGCAGATTTGATTAGGGAACTTAAGTTGAAGGAACCCCTAGGGGGCAGTGACCATAATATGATAGAATTCACCCTGCAGTTTGAGAGGGAGAAGCTTGAGTCAAATATTACAGTGTTACAACTGAATAAAGGTAATTACAAAGACATGAGGGAGGAGCTGGCCAGAACTGAATAGAAGGGGAGCCTAGCAGGGAAGATGATGGAGCAACAATGACATTAGTTTCTGGAGGTAATTTCAGAGGCACAGCAGAAATTCAACCCAAGGAAAAGGAAACATATTAAGGGGAGAATGAGACAACTATGGCTGACAAAGGACAATCAGAGACTGCATAAAAACAAAATAAAAAGTGTATAATGGGAAGATCAGTGGGAAGCCAAGGGATTGGAAAGCCTTTAAAAGCCAGCAGAGGATAATGCAAAAAGCAAATCGGGGGAGAAGATGAAATTTGAGGGGAAGCTACCTGTATACAAGGTAAGAGAGAGACTAGAGTGGACATTGGACCATTGGAAAATGAGACTGGAAAAGTAGTAAAGGGGAACAAAGAAATAGTGTAGGAACTGAATAGGTGCTTTGCATTAGTCTTTCATGGTGAAAACCACAAGTAGAATACGAAAACATCAAGAAAGTCAGAGGTAAGTGTAGTGGTCTTATATAAAAGAGATGTTGGGGAAGTTGAGGGTCTGAAGGTGGATAAATCACACAGACTAGATGGACTACACCCAGGGTTCTGAAGGAGATGGTCGTTGAAATTGTAGAGGCATAGCTGGTGATTTATGAGTCATAACTGGAGTCAGGGAGGGTGCTAGATGACTGGAAAATATTAAATCCTTGTTTAAGAAGAGAGGGAGGCAGAGGACAGGAAATTATAGCCAGGTTAGCCTGACCTCAGTCGTTGGTAAGATTTTACAATCTGTTATTAAGGGTAAGACTGTGGAGCACTTGGAAGTAAATGGTAAAATAGGACTGAGTCAGCACAGCTTTGTTAAGGTGATGTCATGCCTGACATATCCATTAGTATTCTTTGAGGAGGTAATGGCCAAATTAGACAAGCAAAAGCCAGTGATTTATTTGGACTACACGGGAAGCTGACAAAGAAAGTAAGAGCCCATAGTGTTAGCGGCAAAGTACTTGCATGGATTGGCTGACTGGTAGAAGGCAGATAGTGGGGATATAGGGGTATTTTATAAGATGGCAGCTGGTGGCTAGTGGAGTTCTGCAGGGGTCAGTGATGGGACCACAGCTATTCACATTAACGATATGGCTGAAGGAACTGAGGGCATTGTTGCTAAGCTTGCATATGACACAAAGACAAGCAGAGGGCCAGGTAGTATTGAGGAGGCAGAGAAGCTGCAGCACTTGGACAGGCTCGGAGAGTGGGCAAAAGTGGCAGATGGAATACAATGTGGGAAGGGGTGAAATTATGTACTCTGGGAGGAAGAATATTTTTAAATTAGGAAAGGCTTCAGAATTCTGAAACACAAAGAGACATAGGAGTCCTAGTTCAGGATTCCCTCAAGGTTAACATGTCGGCTCAGTTGGCACTTAGGAAGGCAATTGCAATGTTAGCATTTATTTCAAGAGGACTAGAATACAAGAACAGAGATGTACTGGTTGAATAAGGTTCTGGTCAATTTCACAATAAGAACATTCTCAGCAGTTTTGGACCCTATATCCAAGGAAGCTGGTCTTGGAAGGTGTCCGGAGGAGGTTTACAAGAATGATCACAAGCATGAAAGGCTTGTGATGTGAGGAATGGTTGAGAACACTGGGTCTGTACACGATGGAGTTTAGAAGGATAAAGGGCGATCTGATTGAAACTTCCAGAATACTGAGAGGCCTGGACAGAATGGACATGGAGAACATGTTTCCACTAGTAAGAGATTCTGGGACCCAAGGGCACAACCTCAGAGTGTAGGTATGAGCCTTTAGAACTGAGTTGAGGAGGGACTTTTCAGTCAAAGAGTGGTGAATCTGTGGAACTCATTGCCACAGATGGCTGAGAGGCCAAGTCACTAAGCGTATTTAAAAGAGAGGTGGATAGGCTCTTGACTAGTAAGGGGATCAAAGCATAAGGGAGAAGGCTGGAGAATGGGTTTGAGAAACATAGCAGCCATGATTGAATGTCAGAGAAGACTTCTTGGGCTGAATGGTCTAGTTCTGCTCACACATCTTATGGTCTTATTGTCAATAAGAGCAGAATTCTACTCTCAACACCTAAACCTCTGGGATTTGGTGGAGGGAGCCCCTGGCTCATCAGGACAAAGAAATTAATCTATAATACAGCAGATGGAAGTGATTAGGATAGTTAAGGAATGACTGTGCAGTAACAATAGGTTCTACCTTACATGCTGCCTGTAGAAGAGAAACTAGTGGAGACTAAGCTAGATGGATATTCCACCCCAGGAAGCTTGATACTGTGTCCTAAACACACAGAATCTGATCCAGCATGCATGCTTTGTTTGAACCAACTAAAAATACCAACATGCATTGCACAACAATAGTTCAGATGGATTGTATCTAATTTCATCAGCGTTGTCCTGTACTGAACTGAATGTTTTACTTCACGTTGGCTTGATGGATTTGAACCTGAATATGGGAAACAGTTAAGCCCATAAAGTAACAAACATTCAAGAGAAGGATAAAGTTAGTAAGAAGTTGACAGATTATCTGATTAAGTTTGAGCATGAGAAACTTCTCCCTCCAGCCCCACCCCCTCCCCCCTCCAAGCATCTGTTGTATTTGCAGAAGGAACTCGTGTCTTCAGCATTGTTACCAAGTTCAACAACAAACCAAGAAAATGAGAAAACAAACTGACAAATTAGCCACTGGATCTACTTGCTTCACAGGAGAGCATTTGTATAGTTGGTTGTAAAATACTGAGGTTCTGTGCATTGCATATATATTTATTACATAAATAAAAGAGAATTAGTTGGAGCCAAATCAAAATCTCAGTGCAGGCAGCAAAACTATCAGTACATTGCAATGTTGTAAAATGAAAATTCGTGCCAGCATTAAATGTTTTATACACAGCAGTTGCTCTAATCATAAACTGCATACACAAAATGAAATCTCCATTAAAGTCACTCACCTTTTACTTTTGGCTTTATTGCTGTCAAGAAAAATACAAATCTGTTGTAAAGCAGTCAATAGATTTTTGAGGGAGACGAATTTCTACAAATTGTCTCACATTTTCAGAGATACATGAAAGAATGGAATTGAGACGTCCCCTCGAGGTCCTTTAGCTATTTCTAACAAGCATCATTTTCACGGTAATGCTGGGGGTGGAGGGAGAATGGGCGTGGGATATGATTCACAAATATGTAAAAACTGAATCCAGGAGGGCTAATTAAACTCAGTGGTGAAATCAGTCACCAATTCACCACAGTGAGGTCCATCTCCCACAGTGTGTAACATAAATTCAGGATGGGTCCACCCCCTGGAATAAAATTCTGTTGGATTGGGGCAGCTTCTGCATGGTCAGGTTTGCAGAGTTGGAAAACTTGCCCACTGTGAATAACACCTGCAAATATTTGGTTTACTGTCTTTGAACAGTGATCAGGTGGGAAAACATTTAATTAGGAACTGTTTAGTCCTGGCACACTGTTTAAAAGCAGGCTCATGATATCATCAAGTTAGGCTAAGTTTGCATTTAGTTGTATGGTGGGTTTTGGATCATTGATGTCAAAACACATGGGAATCTTGAACCATCACTTACCAAAAGCAGTGCCCATTGGTACAATCTACTAGGAGGTTGACTCCTCATTAGCCACCTCAATTTTTGCAATTGTAATAAAGTCCAGTACAAGGGTGAAAGCTGTAGAGCCTCGGCTGGTGAAGGTCCAACCATCCTTCTGCCACAAAACCCACTATAAGTCATTGCATAAAACTCTAGCCAAGGAATAATATTGTCAGGTTGTAATCTGAACATAGGTTGGTTAATTAGTTTAATTGTACTTTGCTGTTACCTTTATTATTGCAAGATTTTCAAATATGTTGCAATATTGTCTTCTGCAGCTACACCATGTGGGTGGCACAGTGGTTAGCACTGCTGCCTAACAGCACCAGAGACCTGGGTTCAATTCCTACCTCAGGCGACTGTCTGTGTGGAGTTTGCATATTCTCCCTGTGTCTGTGTGGGTTTCCTCCCACAGTCCAAAAATGTGCAGGTTAGATGACTGATCCATGCTAAATTGCCCATAGTGTTAGGTGTAGGGGAATGGGTTGTGCTTCAGCAGGTTGGTGTGAACTTGGGCTGAAGGGCCTGTTTCCACACTGTAAGTAATCTAATCTATAGTTCTGTATCTGTGAGTTAAGACTGTCAAGATAAGGTTTAGTTTCATTTATATATTTATGGGCTTGGTGACTCAATCTGAAGGTTGGTTTGTGTAAATGCATTTTCAATGTGTTTTATCACCCTGAATTGAGTATTTGAGGTTGAATAGTTTAGTGTCTTATTAAAAGATAGTAGTGACATAAGACCATTGATGCGGGGAAAGACAGTCAGTCTGTGAAGAACCACTAGAGGTTGGAGTTAAGCAACTGGATAGCTGAGTTGAAGAAACTCATACTTGTGTTCTCAAGTTTGGAGTTACAGTGCACTTAATTTGTGGTTTGTTTTATGCATCTGTAGAGGAGATACCAGATGAAGGGTAAAGCATCTCATTAATACACAAAAATTTGCCACATAGAAAATTTGACCATAGGCGGGGTTCCAGAGGACTGGAAATTAGCCAATGTTGTTCCCTTGTTTAAGAGAGGAAGCAGGGATAATCTAAGAAATTGTAGGCCAGTGGTTTGACATCTGTGGTGGGGAAGCTCTTGGAGAAGATACTGAGGGAGAAGACACCTGCACATTTGAAAGAAAATGGACTAGTTAATGACAGGCAGCATGGTTTTGTATGAGGAAGGTCATGTCTTACCAACCTGACTGAATTTTTTAAAGAGGTGACAAAGATAATTGATGAGGGAAGGACTGTGGATGTAGTTTATATGGCATTTGATAAAGTCACACATGGCAGATTAGTACAAAAACTAAAATCACATGGGGTTTGGGGTGGGCTCGCTAGATGGATACAAAACTAGTTTGGTCATAGAAGACAAGAGGCCAGCAGTAGGCATTTTTCAGAATTGTGACCAGTGACTAGTGGTCATCCACAGGGATCAGTCTTAGATCCTCTGCTATGTGTAGTATATATAAATGATCTGGAGGAAAATGTTGTGGTCTGATTAGTACGTTTGCAGATGACATGAAGATTGGGGGTGTTGCTGGTAGTGCCGATGATTGTGAAAGGATACAACAGGACATAGATAGATTGGTGATTTGGACACAGAAATGTCAGATGGAGTTTAATCCAGACAACTGTGAGGGGATTCATTTTGGAGGATCAAAATTAGATGTGAATAATATTGTAAATGGCAGAACCCTTATGAACATTAACATACAGACGGTTCTGGGCATGCAGGTCCACCATTCCCTAAAAATGGTGACACAGGTGCCAAGGTGATTAATAAGGTATATGGCACTGGACTAAGTCTGCATTCGAGGCCCGAGCATAGATAGCACTGTGAATCTTAATGAGATTTAAGTGTTTGAAATTCTATTCTTAAGATAAAGGAGTAACGTAAAGTTGAATCGTTTTAGAGTCATAGAGATGTACAGCATGGAAACTGACCCTTCCGTCCAACCCGTCCATGTCGACCAAATATCCTAATGCGATCTAGTCCCACCTGCCAGCACCCGGCCCATATCCTTCCAAACCCTTCCTATTCATATACCCATCCAAATGCCTCTTAAATGTTGCAATTGTACCAGCCTCCACCACATCCTCTGACAGCTCATTCCATACATGTACCACCCTCTGCGTGAAAAAATTGCTCCTTAGGTCTCTTTTATATCTTTCCCTTCTCACCCTAAACCTATGCCCTCTAGCTCTGGATTCCCCCATTCCAGGGAAAAGAGTTTGTGTATTTATCTTATCCATGCCCCTCATAATTTTATAAACCTCTATAAGGTCACCCGTCAGGCTCTGACACTCCAGGGAAAACAGCCCCAGCCTGTAGCTCAAATCCCCCAACCCTGGCAACATCCTTGTAAATCTTTTCTGAACCCTTTCAAGTTTCACAATATCTTTCCGATAGGAAGGAGACCAGAATTGCACGCAATATTCCAACAGTGCCTAACCAATGTCCTGTACAGCCGCAACATGACCTCCCCACTCCTGTACTCAATACTCTGACCAATAAAAGAAAGCATACCAAACGCCTTCTTCACTATCCTATCTACCTGCGATTCCACTTTCAAGGAGGTGTGAAACCTGCACTCCAAGACCTCTTTGTTCAGCAACACTCCCGAGGACCTTACCATTAAGTGTATAAATCCTGCTATCCCAAAATGCAGCATCTCGCATTTATCTAAATTAAACTCCATCTGCCACTTCTCAGCCCATCAGCCCATCTGATCAAGATCCCATCATGATCTGAGGTAACCTTCTTCACTTAAAAATGTGTTGCTGGAAAAGCACAGCAGGTCAGGCAGCATCAAAGGAGAAGGAGAATTGACGTTTTGGGCATAAGCCCTTCCCGAAACATCGATTCTCTTTCTCCTTTGATGCTGCCTGACCTGCTGCGCTTTTCCAGCAACACAATTTTAAGCTCTGATCCCCAGCATCTGCAGTCCTCACTTTCTCCTAACCTTCTTCACTGTCCACTACACCTGCAATGTTGGTGTCATCTGCCAACTTACTAACTGTACCTCTTATGCTCGCATCCAAATCATTTATGTAAATGACAAAAAAGTTGAGGACCCAGCACCACTGATCACAGTGGCACTCCACTGATCACAGGCCTCCAGTCTGAAAAACAACCCTCCACCACCACCCTCTGTCTTCTACCTTTGAGCCAGTTCTGTATCCAAATGGCTAGTTCTCCCTGTATTCCATGAGATCTAACCTTGCTAATCAGTCTCCCATGGGAACCTTGTCAAACGCCTTACTGAAGTC